>NC_058130.1:101400000-101555279 GCF_016433145.1 Gracilinanus agilis
TTCTTTCTTCCTTCCTTTCTTTCTTTCTTTCTTTCTTTCTTTCTTTCTTTCTTTCTTTCTTTCTTTCTTTCTTTCTTTCGAGTGTAGCGAGAGAGAGGGAGGCAGCTTGGATCTTAAAATGTAACAATAAATACATTTTTTTAAAAGGGGAAATAATTTATAATTGTTTGAAAATTGATGGTTATATTATCTTTGAATTCTCATCTCATCACTGATAGCCTGAAATATTAAATACATATCTCAGATCCCTATGATTACAACTTTCTCTGCTACCTTTCTTTCCCTATTGCTATTGATAACCCATAGAACATTCATGATAGGTTAATGATATTTTCTATCGTGAATTAGATTTTTACTGATGATGAGGTAAGGTACACATTCATTGGCAAAATTTAAAAAAACTACAGCAGAAAAATATTTCAGAAACTTGCTTGGTTTGAGACTGAGAGGAAATTCCAACTGGTAGCTTCCATTTGAGAAAAAATACATGGTGGCCTCAAGTTAAGCACAAAATGACACACGCACACACACACACACACACACACAATCATAGCAATAAATATGGCCTGAGCAGTAACTGTAGGTAGTGGGATCAGCTTTCTGCTATTGGTATATCATCTAGTTAGGAGACATTGGTTTAAAAAGGACTGGATACTGGGATTGCACAATGGTGGTAGGAACTGAGGTAGAGACAGACAGCAAAGCAGCATTCAGAGTATGAAGTCAACTGTAGAGTTGTTCTGTATTGGGAGTCTCCACCCCTAAGAAGAGAGTAAAAAGGGATTGGAGAGTCTAGGTCTGGTCAAACAATCTATTGGTCCATCAAAAAAATTATTAAACTAGGTAGTCATTGTGTCAAGCCTTTGGGATACAAAAAAAGGCAAAAATAATTTCTGCCTCCAAAGAGCTTATATTTAATGGAGGACTCTGAGTAGTTTAAATAAATAGTGAAACAAACAAAAACGCCACTTACAAGATGTATACAGAATAGTGGAGGGTAATCTTGGAAGGAGAGGCTATGGCTCCTGGGGAGGTGGAGATCAAATGTTGAACAGATGAGTAGGTAGAAAGTAGCAGGGAAATCAGGAGTGTCTAAATGAGCATAGAATGCAGCTAGCAATGCTAATTTGCCACATGCCAGACTTGCCACACTCTGTAGCATCCTTTTATGGAAGGTCTCTGGCTATTGGTCTCACCTCCCATTTCTAACTCTAAAAGGCAAAGAGTTCTTAGAGGTCAGGACTCACATGTAGTTTTTTTTTGTTTGTTTATTTGTAATTAAGAAAGACTAAGTTTGTTCATTCTGAAATGCTGCTTGGAAGATCCTGAATTTAAAGGAATCCCTTGACCCAGGACATAAGCCTTTTGAAATAACAGGATGGTTATTTATCTCATGCTGCTCTATGGGAATTCCAACATTTTTATTCAGGACAAGCATCAGGTTCCAGAATTATATGGCCTCAGCTAATGTCTCCCAGATGTTTCTTAAAAGTCCTCAAAGTAACTTTGTAGGCGCTCACATAAAATTTAGCAGTAAATCCCTGATGTGTGAATATGTCATAGGACATATTTTATGAAGCCCACATAATAGCAGAAAGAAGGTCTGTGCTAGAGATTAAAGTTTAAACTATGTTGTAAATGTTTTTTAAAGGTCTTTGAAGGGAAATGGAACTATGATTACACAAAGGTGTAATCATAGCATTTCCTAATGCTTATCTGACCTTTGTCCATGTGCTTTCACATTTCATATGACACATTGAGTCGTCCAGCAATAACCCATCCTGGGTTTAAAAATCTTTTTTCTCAGAAATAGATTTCCCCCTAGGAAGGCAGGTTTCTTAACATTTCTAGAGACTAGACATGAATGCAGGAAGCTAATGGTGAATATATTAATCGGTATTCAAGGTCAAATGGGCCACAGAAAAATGCAAACAATCAGCCCTTTTCCAGAAAGTAACAAGATCCATTATTTATCCACTTCAGCAGCTACAAATTAGAATAAATAATGTTCTAAAATGTCAAGGTCTACTTTGTTAAAGAAAGGGAACTTTCAAAGGTCAATCCAAAGGAAACTTGGAAAAAAATATCCCCTTCCAATAGATGCACTTTTCTATCTACACATAACTTTGGTCTGTCTCTTTTAAAAGGTTTTGAGATTGGGTGAGGCAATAGAGACTTGTGGTTAAAAAAGCGGTAGGTTATTAGGAATCCAGGCCATCGTATTATGAAAGTTTTTTCATTTAGTGTTTGAGCATGAATGGGGAGCCTGGTGTGTAATAAAGAATACTGTATTTGGAGTCAGAAGACCTGCTTTCAACTCCAGATTGCAGTCACTAACTGAGTATACGATCCTAGAGAAGTCAGAATATTTGAGTGGGAGTCAACTGTTGTCATCTAGTCCAATCCTTTTATTTCACATAGGAGAAAATTGAAACTCAGAGAGGTCTAGCAACTTGCCCAGAATCACAGAGTTAGCAAGAAGCAGAGTTAGATTCAAAAAAAGGCCGTTTGAATCTAAATATAGTTTCTATATCACACAGGTTCCTCAATTTCAAGAAGGGCTAATACTCTTCTTAGCTATCTTATATGATCATTATTGTTGAGTTGTTTTAGCATGTCTGACTTTTTGTGATTCTATTTGAGGGTCTCTTGGTAAAGATTCTGGAATGGTTTGCTATTTCCTTCTCCAGCTCATTTTACAGATGAGGAAAGAGACAGATAGGGGTAAGTGCCCTGCCCAGGGACACAAAATTAATAAGTGTCTGAGGCTGGATTTGAACTCAGGTCTTTTTCACTCCAGGCCCAGCAGTCTATCCACCACACCACCTAGCTGCCCTGTATACTGTAAAGATCTATGAAGACTGAAGCTATCATTATCGGGTGCTTAAGACATCTATGAAACAACACAAAAAGATACAAAGGAAATAACCACACATATGGCTAAAAAGGAGACTGGTCTGTGTTATATCTAAGTATAACATAATAAAGAGGGCAGATGTTGCCTCTGAAAGCTCTTTTCATCAGATTCCTCCATTACTGAAGCAGTGACCCCTGGAAATGAATCAAAGCAATACCAAGTGTTGGTGTAGGACATGAGGCACCCAAGGAAGGGTCATGAGGATGCATACATTCTTCTCTGATATATATAAGGTGAACTTTCAAAATGAGAAAGCAATATGGAGATTTATCCTTGTCAGAGAAATGTCTTCTCAGTACAAGTAGACAACGTGGCCATGCCATGTCCTAGTGGTTCATCTGTCTTTGGTTCTCAACATGAGATTTATTCAAACAGTTTAGCTCAGTAGTATCAGACTCAGAAACAAAGTTATAAAACTTTTTGTAAACTCTTTGTGATGGCAAAACTTTGGAAAATGAGGGGATGCCCTTCAATTGGGGAATGGTTGAACAAATTGTGGTATCTGTTGGTGATGGAATATTATTGTACTAAAAGGAATAATGAACTGGAGGAATTCCATGTGAACTGGAACAACCTTCAGGAATTGATGCAGAGTGAAAGGAACAGAACCAAGAGAATGTTTTATATAGAGATGAATACACTGTGGCACAATTGATTGTAATGGACTTCTCTACTAGAAGCAATACAATGACCCAGGACAATTCTGAGGGACTTATGAGAAAGAACACTACCCACATCCAGAAAGAACTGTGAGAGTAGAAACACAGAAGAAAAGCAACTTCTTGACCACATAGGTCGATGGGGATAAAATTTGTAGTGTAAACTCTAAACGATCACCCTAGTGCAAATATCAATAATATGGAAATAGGTCTTGATCAATAACACATTTAAAACCCTGTGGAATTGCTCATTGGCTATGGGAGGGGGTGGGAGAAGGGGAGGGAAAGAATATGAATCATGTAACCATGGAAAAAATTTTCTTAATCAATAAAATAAAAATAAATACATATAAAAACCATATGTAAGGATCCCTTCAGACCAGATATTGATGTAGAAAGCCACATAGTAGCATTTTCTATGTTCTATTTTAATTTTGTTTTGTTAAATATTTCCAAATTACGTTTAAAACTATTTCTTGTTGAAAAGTGTTGCAGGTCTTGTGTTTGATACCTCTGATGTAGAATGCTGGCTTAGATGGTTAAAACTAACAGTAAAGGCAATATTTCCTGGGTCACTTATCTTGGGTTGTTTCTTCATGTGTAAAACAGTTTAGCTGTGGGGCTCTAATGCTTTCTTCCAGGTTTAACACTAAGCTTATGTCAATACTGGTGGTGTCAATGGCTTCTCAATAATAACAATAATGCCATAGTCCTAATGGAACCTTGCTGAATCCTGCCTCTGTCATGTAGCTATTGTCAATCAGCTCCTGAAGCCCTGGAGTCTAAGAAAAAAATCTCCCAGAATACAAAGCCTACAATAAAAATGAGGATGTTTTGGGGAGGAGGATTATACATTGGAGTGGGGAACGGGTCTGCAGAATTTTTACTTCCTTTTTGGTTTGTTTTTTTTTGAATACTTTTTTTAGAGGAATGTTAGGTATGCCAGTAGGAAGCTTCTTATTTGCCTAGTGAAGCTATAATATAGTATATAAAACTGCACTTCTTTCCTTGCCCCTTAATTAAAATTAGCAATAAATTCAGGCTTGGAGTCAATAAATATAAGTTTGATTTCCAACTCTGACATTTAAATTTTTTTTTAAATCTGTACTTTTTTTTACTTAGAATCAATATTAAGTATTGGTTCCTAGTCCTTACCTCTCTCCTGTCTTGGAACCAATATTGATTCTAAGGCAGAAGAAAGGTAAGGACTAGGCTGTTGGGGTTAAATGACTTGCCCAAGGTCATATATGAAGTGTCTAAGGCCAGATTGGAACCCACAATGTCCTGTCTCTAGCCCTGGCTCACTATCTATTGATTCATCTAGCTGCCCCTTGCTCTGCCATCTATAAAGCAGTGTTACTTAACCTCTATGGGCTGCATTTTCTCATCTGTAAAATAGGAATGATCTTTATAATTTAAGCTGGGACATACCAGCTATTGAGAAGATCTCATGAGATGGATGTAAAGTAGTTCATAATCATTATGTAAAGCTGTCAATTTAAAAGCGAGTGCTAAAATTTCAGTTAGAGGTTAATGAAAATAAAGATGTAAATTTTTTCCCATCCAAGTTTGCAGGTATGCTAAAATCTTTTCAAAGACTCCCCCAGGCTTAGAACCCCTTCTTTAAAGAAAGGTGATGCTATTCTTATCTTAATGAAAGCACGACTGGCATAAAGTAAGCGTGATTGCCATGTGAAAGAGATGCCATTGGATACTGTGGGAATGTTCACTACTGGTCCCAATTGAAAATAGACAGCATTTATTGGTTTGATGCTTTTTGCAAACAATTTGAAAAGCTGGCATAAATAAAACTTAAAAAAGAAAGTCTAAATTATCTAGTTACACACAAAGCTGTTTTCTACTCTAACAAAATTCTCACCGAGACAATCTGGTGATTATTTTTGTGTGAGTGTCACAGAAAACTAAGTGCTTTGCAAATATCATTCATCACTGCATAAGGACACCATATCCTGAGCCAGAACTTGTATCATTTGGAGTCATTACCCCACATGTCAGGACTAGCAGATTAGCAATGCCTGAATTACATACACCAAATATGGCTAATTCTTCTTGTTTAAACTTGGGCTTCTTCTAGTTTGGAAGCCAGAAGTTGGCAGCTTGAAGACTCCAGCTTGTTCCTTTAATCTATTTATATGACTCAGGATTCAGATTGATGGGAAAATGGTGCAACAAAACTGCATTTAGCTCAACTGCTCTCCCAGTAGAGGCTCTCCCTGCTGCAGAAACTGGCTGGCTGGAGGTGTGATGATATTAGGAGGAAGGTGACCAAACTGCAACATGGCTATGGCAAATCCTAAAATGAGACGGAGATCAGGGGGGATATTCTAGACTACCTGAATCACAATGTAGACTGAATTCTGGTCTCAGAAGACCTGGCTTCAGTTCTCTGCTCTGACAGTTATTAGCTATTTCCCTAGACACAGCTTTATCTTTTAGAGACTTGGTTTCCTGATTCATTCAATAGGGACAATAATACTTACACTATCTTCCTCCTAGGGCTGTTGTGAGGAAAATACTTGATCAATCTTAAAGAGACGTATACACATGGGAGTTATTATTATTATTATTATTATGTAAACATAATCATTAATTCCAATCAATTCATATTGAGAATGGAATTATCCATTCAGAGAATGATTCTACTATCCTGTTTGATTAGCTATCCAGGGAAATTGCTTAATGTGTAATTATAAATGTGTAAATATATCATAGTATCATAAAATATTAAGAGCTAAAAGGGACCTTAGAAGTACTTTAGTCCAGCTTCCCACTCAGCAAAGCCATCACTGCTATAAAACCCCTAACCAATGTTGATTCTACCTAAAGATATGTTGGTCACATCAGTATTTTACAAAGCATTTCATGCCATTTCTGGTTAGTTGTCATTATTAGGAAGGATTTCTGCCTCTAAATGTTTTGTCATAACTTCTACCAATTAGTCCAATCTTGGCAAGTGGAAAAATAAAAATCAAATCTCTTCTTTGTGACAATTCTAGATCTTCCTTGGCAAGTTGTAGCAGATGATTTGAAATTGGGATATGTTTCTTAGTATTGTGACAAACCTGCTCTGATATTACATCACTTAGTGTGAACTGAGGTGGAGTCAATGGTATAAACAAATTGGAAATGGGGAAAAGAAGAAGAGGACTGGAAAGATTTGCTCCAAATGTTTCTTAAGTTGAATCCTTTGTGCTCTGGAGGAAATCACATTCTTTTGCAGAGGATCTTGAATGATTGGACTGGTGAGAAAAGAAGAGATCCAGAAATGCTTCTATAATAGTAGTGGAAGCTGTTAGGTCAGGCAGGACACCTACCCATAGGGACACTCAATGAACTGTTGCATTTTAAAATGGTATTCTAATGAGTTCAAGTTCCTTAATTTCCATGCCTTTACCAATCTCCTCATTGTCTCTAGGAGTTTTGTTGTTGTTTAGTCATGTTCAAGTCTTTGTGACCCCATTTAGAGTTTTCTTGGCAAATATAGTGGAGTGATTTGTCATTTCCTTCAGCTTATTTTACTTATGAGGAAACTGAGGCAAAAGAGTTAAGTGACTTGCCTAGGGTCACATAACCAGATTTGAATTCAGGAAAATAACTCTTCCTGACATCAGGGCCAGAACTCTTTCTTCTACATCACCTAACTGCCCCCTATGCATTACACATATAATAGTTCCCACCTTTGAAGTATGTGGAGACAGGTTTTCTGCTAATATCTGTTCATCTTTATCCAGGGCATATTCACATATAGTGTAGGATTTTTTAACCTTTTGGTATGTATTGAACCCCTTTGACAGTCTGGTAAAGACTATGAACCCCTTCTCAGAATAAAATTGTTAAATGATTGAAGATAGCACTGAATTTCACTTATATGTTAGCAAATATAAAAATGTATTTTCCCCCCATCCAAGCTCACAGACCATTTGAAATTTTCCATAGACTCCTTGGGTTTAGAGATCCCAAGTTTAGAACTCCTTTTTTAATGAATGTATAGATATGTGGAACCACAGACTGAAGCTTCATTTTCTAAGCCACAAAATACAATAGGATTTCATTTAACAAATGCTTGATTTTCTGTTTCGGTCTCCTTCCCTTTAGGCATGTGGGTGACATTACCCAATTCCTAATTGTGACATACGATGGTAAAATATATTGTGAGCCCTATAGGTAGGAGACAGAAGTGTGTTTTTTTGGTGGTGAAGGAATGCACCTGTATCGGCTCTCTGCCTCTGTATCCCCACTCATTTAGGCTAGGGACCTAGAAGCACAGGGCAGTTTGGTATTGAAGAAAGATCTGGGATCCAGAAGGCCAAGACGAGGGCTCAAATTCTGCCTCTGACACTTAACTATGTGATTCTGGACAATTTTACTTTATTAAGTGGATCAATGAGTAAAAGTTATGAGTGGGATTGGCTGCCTAGGCAGGTAGTAGGTTCTTTTTCTTCAATGACCATCAAGCAATGGCTACATGATACAATGGCTGCTTGTTGGGTATGTTGTAGTGGGTATGTGTAGGTTTCGATTGGATTGGACCAAATGGCCTTCTGAGGCTGGTCCTTCTAGCTTTAAGATATCTTGAGTATGTGATTCTGCATGTGTGCCAGTTTCAGAGAACTGCATAAACAAATGTTCAGAAAAACTAAAGGATGAAAATTTGGTGAAATTGGGGGAAAAATTTGGGGAATTGTAAGTATTCCAGTTTGACTGGAGTAAATATAATATTGAAGTAACAGAGACTGAGAATAGTGGTAGTGGGTAGAGTTGGGGCCACAAAGTCCTGACTTGGCCACATTCTGGCTTTATGGGTAAATCACTTAACTTTTTAGTGCCCAAGGCAGAACTCTAACTAAAGGCTAGAGAGAAGATGCTGACCTGAACTGGTACAGCAAGTCTTTTCATCTAAGACTTTCCTATTAACAATGAAATTATATCTAGTTCTTCTCCCTATAGTCTACTAAAAGTAATAATAAATTTTTGAAAGACCTAAAATATGACATTTCTTGGCTTCTCTGGCCTGCTTTAAGATTCTGCTGAAATTTTACTTTTTGCAGGAGGTCTCTATGGTTCCCCAATATCCCATTGTTAGTTCTTTCCTTCTGGGACTATCTTTCATTTATACACCCATTTACATAGCTATTTGCATATTAACTCTATAAGAATATGAGCTCCTTGAAGGAAGGGATCAGGTTTTAACCTTCCTTTATATCCTCAGTCCTCATCATAACTAATACTTCAGTTTTGTTTCTGGCTTTTTTTTCAGTTGTGTCTAATTTTTCAGAACCCCATTTGGGGTTTTCTTGGTAAAGGTACTGAAGTGGTTTGCCATTTCCTTCTCCACCTCATTTGACAGATGAGGAAACTGAGGCAGATAGTTAAATGACCTGCCCAGGGTCACACAGCTAGTAAGTATGTGAGACCGGGTTTGAATTCAGGTCTTCCTGACTCCAAGCCCAACACTCTATTGCAACACCTACCTACCCTAACACTTGGTAAACACTTCATAAATGATTTTTGATTGATTTACTAATTCTATTAAGCATGATAATTTAGGTATGAACATTTGTGTATGGGGGTTTTGGTTATAGTTAATGACACTGTGAATTCAGGTTTAGTCATCTTTCTAGAGTTAAATGAGGATGGATGAACATGTATCCTACATACACAAAACAGAAAAATCAGCCTGATACAGTGAGTCGATTTTGTAGCAGAGGAAAGTGCTCATAATGATAATAGACATTTATAGAGTACTTAAAATTTTGTATTGATCTTTTTAACAGCCTTGTGAGGTAGATATTACTGTTGCCATTTTATAGATGAGAAAAACGAGGCTCTAAGAAGTTAAAAATGAGATCCTTAGGAGGTGTCCATTGTGTGCTGAGATATCCTAATGCCTTAAAAAATGGACTACCCTATGCCTGAGTGCCTACAAGAAGTGACAATTCTACTAACCTTGTCTTTTATTTTCTCTACAAATTCTTTCCAGTAAATTCACCTTTTTCTGCTAAGTAATCTGAAGTGAGTTGTAAAGAAGAGATAGGTTTAAGGTAATATGTGTGGAAATGACAGATGCTCTGAGGACTTTGGGAGCAACATCACTCGTTTGTCACTTATGCCCAACAAGAAATTGAAAAAATGGTTTAGGGGTGATGGAGGGGACATTAAAAGGCTAACGTGGGTTAATAGAACCAAGACTTCTCTCTCTTCAACCCCATCAATTTCCCTCAAAGAGTTACTAGTACAGCTCCCAGCCTTATCTCATAAAATGGTCCAACTCTTGGTGAACATTTTGTAATTACTTTACGTGATGTGAGTTTTACATGTAACAGAGAATTAGGACAAAAATAGAATTTATAATTCTTCGAGTTGCTGTAATGCTCAGAATACCATTCCTGGGCAGAAAGTATAAATTCAACATTCTAGCATGGAACAGAATAAAAATGAACTGAAAGTTTTGATATATTTCTTTCTACTCAACATTTAATTTTGTCAGTTTCTACTCAACATTTAATTTTGAGTTTATCTGGTTGGTTTTACCCTTTCCTCCTTTCAGGCTAAGCAGGGAAAAAAACAATCTGGAAAGAAGTAGGTTATTCTGTGACATGGAATTAATGAATTAAAAAGCATTAATTAATTAAACGAGGCATAGCAATATAAAAATGCTCTAAATTGCTACTCATTAGAGAAATGCAAATCAAAACAACTGTGAGATATATTACACCTACAAAATTGGCTAAAATGAAAACAGGGCAAAGTGACAAATGTTGGAGGGGATGTGGAAAATGGGGATACTAATACACTACTGATGGAACTTTGAACTGATCCAACCATTTTGGAGAGCAATCAGAAATTATGCTCAAAGAATAATAAAACTGTGAATAACTTTTGATCCAGCAAAGACAACTATTAGATTTATTTCCTAAGGTGATAAAGGAAAATAGAAAAGAAACTATATGTTCTAAAATATTTATGTGTTGGCAAAGAACTAGAAACTGGAGGGATACCAATCAGTTGGGGAATGAATAAACAAGTTGCAACATATGATAGTGATGGAATAATACTATGCAGTAAGAAGTGACAAACTGGTTAATTTTGGAAAAAAACTTGAAATTATGAAGAGTTAAAGGAGCAGAACCAAAAGAACATCATATACACCAACAGAAATAGTTTGAAAAATTGTAAATGTCTGCTTTTAGAGAAAGAACTGATAAACAGAAAGAAATAAGACATAGTTTTATATATACATATTGTCAAATGATGCCATCTCTAATGCGCAGAGGTGAAGAAGGGAGGGAGTTAACTGTGGATTTAAATTTAATGAATAATCAAACAAATTAAAAAATTTAAAAGCATTTATTAAACACAACTATGGGCAAAGTATATGCTAAAGGTTAGGTACACAAATAGAAAAGCAGAGACAATCTTTTCTTTAAAAGAGTTCACAATCTAACTGGGGAATTGTGGGGATACATATGCAAGAGATTTCAATTGCAATTCATATAGAAATGTCCCCATGGTCCTTTGAGTGCAGTAGCTAAATAGATGGTTATCTGTTTTCTTTAATGGGCTTGTAATTGAATCTTGAAATGATCTTGGACTCAAGAGATGGAAATGTATCATTTTAGGATTGTACACAGATTTAGAACTGGAAAAGACATTAGAGATAATTAATTCTGTGTTATTTCTTCATTTTTTCTGATTGTATTATTTTACAGAAGAGGGAACTGAGTCCATGAGGGGTTAGTGACTTGTCCAAGGTGACACAGGTAGTAAGTAGCAGAGTTTGGATGTAAACCTTGGTCTTCTGACTCCAAATTCAATGCTTGTTACTTCAAAAAAAGAGTTTTTTGAAACTCTTACCTTCTGTCTTGGAACCAATACTATGCATTGGTTGTTCCAAGGCAGAATAGGGGTAAGGGCTAGGCAATGGGGGTTAAATGACTTGTCCAGGGTTATACAGCTAGGAAGTGTCTGAGGCCAGATTTGAACCCAGGACCTCCTGTCTCTGGGTCTGACTCTCAATCCACTGAGCCACCCAAACTGCTCCACTTCGAAATAATTTAAGAACTTCTAGGTCTTGGCATTAGCCTTACTTCTGCAAACTTAGAATTTCTGGGCCTTTCTATCTGCCCAGCAACTGAACTTTCTTTTATATGATATTTTCCCCAATAAAAGAGTCAGTTCCTTGAGAAAGAATATGATTTTTCTCTTTGGATTTCTGGTGCTTAGCACCAGGCTCAGCATATAGAAAATACTTAATAAAAATGTTTTAATAAATCAGCTAATTAATTCATAGGTCAGAGCCTTTGAATGACTTGCAAGCTATGTAAAAGATAGATGCTGTAGGATTTGGGACTATTAATGGAATTTTGTATTTTGATCTTTAATAATCTGGTACCTGCTATATATAGCTGTTAGTTACAAATTTGTTAGAATTTCATAACATCAATTACTGGCTCTCTTTATTATTACAGAATATATAATTTTGGACTAACTGATTTATTATAAGCTTCTTAAAAAACAAACAAATTAGACTACTAGAGGGCTCAGGCCCTCTTTAGCTTGAGCATTCTGTGATTTTATTATCCTGGCAGCTCCTGCTTTAGGGATGTGTTCTGGAAACCTTATGTAGATCCCTGTACTTGCCTGCTGATCTAGCTTATAGGTACATAACTTCCCAAAACATAAAGTACTGAATAGAAGCCCTGAGTGAGTATTAACCAACTTTTCTGCTTCTATAAAGATATAAACTGCACAGACACTATGTTTTATAGGTTGGAGACTGGCTTGGAAAATTTCAGTTACATCAGAAATTCAGTCCATTGACTAACTTTGTCTTCTAATTCAAGGACAAGCACACAAAGTACAAAGTCACAAATGAGATACGTGCAAAGGAGAGGTCTAATGGGAGAGTGAGGGCAAGAAATAGGAATGGAGAATTATGGAGCATAACCCAGCATAATCCAGAAAGTAAGTCATTTAACACAGATACATTGTGGGAAGGAGAATGTGTATGTGTGTGTGTGTGTGCATTTATATAAAATCATTCTTTTCAATTAGATCTATACCTTTAATCTGTATCCCTGTCATAACCTATATTTATTTCTATATACATCTATACATCTGTACTGATATTGATACCAATATCTATGGAAGATAACTCAGGTATTAAGAGTGTAGTATAGACTGGAGAGGGGGTATATGCATGTAGGAATACCAAAGAAGGAAGCTATCACAATAATCTAATAATAGCTGGCTAATAACATAGCACTCAAAGTTTTACAAAAGTACTTTACATGATCACTTGTGAGTCTTGTTGACTTAAAGGTCACCTTTTGAGTAATTACTACAGATATTATTATCTTCATCTTACTGAAGATCCAGTACATCTCATCCAGAGTCACATAGCTAGTTAAGTTTCAGAGGAAGGGTTTTAGCTGAGGTTTTCCTAACTCTGGACTATATCACAGTACCTGATTGCAGTGGTTACAATAGGGGGTGAGAGGAAAGGACATATTTGAGTTATGTAGAGGTTGTAAAAATGACAAGATTTGGAAACTGATGAGATTGTGGGATGAAAGAAAGGGAAGGGTCAAAGCTTAATACAATGTTATAAGCCTGGTAGGCTTGGAGGATGGTTTCAAAGTCGGATGAATAAGGATATCATTGTTAGCAGGATAAGGAAAATCAGGAAGGAAAACCACTATGGGAGAAAATATGATGAGTTTGGTTTTAAACATTGAATTTGAGATAATGATGGGATATTCAAAAGGAAAATGATGGGATATTCAAAAGGAACTATCTAGAAGACAGTTGGAGATGTGAGTTTGGAGTTTAAGACACAGAGTCGGATGGAGGTATAGATCTGAGGGTCATTTACTTATGCAAATGGTAATCATTAAAGCTATAAATAAAGAAGAGCACAGAGATGAGCATTGAATTTTTGGGGAAAATATTTCGAAGACTAGTGGAAGAAGCAGAGAGAGAAAAATGCAGAAAAGGAGTGGTGGAACAGATAAGTGGAAAACAAGGATAGTGTCAAGGAAGTTTAGGGAGTAAAGATTTTGAAGGATGAAAAGAGTAGTCAAAAATGTCAAATGCTATAGAGAGGTTAAAGAGAATGAAAATTGAGAAACAGCCATTGGACATGGCAATTAGGTAGTCATTTATGACTTTTGAAAGTGCAGTTTCAGTTGAGTGGATGAAAGAAACTATATTTCAGATGGTTAGAAGCAGCAGGCAGAAAATTTGACAGTGAAATAGAGAAATTGGATAGTGGGTAGAAGAAGCAGCTGTGTTAAGAAATATATTTTCAAGATCAGGGAGACCTCTGAATGCTTTTAGGCAAACGGTAAGGAGATAATAATGTAGAGAGAAATGTTGAAGATGCCAAAGAAAGTGGAGGTATAATTGATGAAGCAAAATTCTGGAAGAGGCAGGAGGGAATGAGATTGTCAGGACAAATAGAGGGATTTGACCCTGGAAATAAGAGATATGAATTTCTGAGACTGAAGAGAAAGAAGAAAAGATGAATGATAATGAAGGATATGTAGAAGTGAAAAGATGAGCAGAGCTCCCTTTAGGTAGCCCACATCTTCTCTGCTAAGTGTGGAATGAAGTCACAATAGAATGGAAAGAAGAGTAGGAATGAACTGTAGGAAGTGAGGAAGGTTTAGAAATTCTCATGTGGGAAGAAAATAAAACAAGCAACACATGTAGAATATAAGAACTGCCAGTCAGTAGGAAAGTCCAGTTAAAGTTAAACCTTGTTCAGACTCCTTTACTTAACTTGTTTTTTCATCTTATTCCTATATTAAATGGAAAATCAAAGAAAGTAATAATACTAACAAAATAAAAAATATATTTGAATCCATCACAGAGGAATATTATAATAATATATTTTGTAATATAAAATTTAGTTGATATTTATCAAAAAATTGAAACAATGGTATGATTTCTTTTTTGGAGGCATGTATGTCTATTTTTTATTTTATCAGTGTAAGGCAGTGATGATGAACGTTTTAGAAACCAAGCACCCAAACTGAAACCCTCATGCCATATGTGAGCCCCTCACGACTCCAGAGAGGAGGAAGCACTCCCATTGGGATGCTGGGCAGAGGGGCATATGATGGGAGAAATGTCTTCAGGTGTGCATGGAGAGGGGGAAGGGGCAAGTCCCCTCGGGTACATGTGCCATAGGTTCACCAACATGTGTGTAAAGTTTTGCTTCCAGTGTAGAAATAGTCTTAACTGATACAGACCCACAAATTATTTGTAATGTTTAGTCTTATTGAGTTTGGACCACTGAGTAGTTAAATGCCTTGTGCAAAGTCACACAGAACTACAGTATGTCAAAGGTAAGACTTGAATATAGGTCTTCCTGACTCTAAAGCTAGTCCCCTCTTTGCTCCACCATTCTGCCTCTAGCTGTATAGATAGTATAAATATAGATGCTTATAATTAGAAGTGCTTATAAAAATCAAATATGATCCTTAGGCATGTGAGTACTGTTTTCCATCATTAAAACATGATGGTTTAATGAGGACTACAAAATAGATTCTCTAGCATAGGAGGACAACCAGAACAGCAAAAGATCACACAACTATACCATACAGAAAATAGTTGAAGGAATCTAGGGTATTTAATTTGGAGATGACTAAGAGGAAACATGATAGCTTCTTTTCAAGTATCTGAAAGACTGTCAAGTAGAAAAGTAAATTTATTCTGTAGTATACCAGAAGGCATAATTAAAACCAAAAACAGGTGGAGATTACAGAGAGTTGGATGCTGGCTCATAAAGGAAGAATAATGGAATGAGATGCTTAATGAAACAGAAATTTTTGAGCTGACCTTAGATGACCACCAACAAGGGATATCATAATATTGAGACTCCCATTTCATGGAAGATCAGGATAGATGACTTCTAAGGTCCCCAAGTACTCTGAGTAGATAGGACACTAGACTTGGAGTCAAAAGTTTTGGGTTCCGGTCTTTGCTTTGGCTCTTAACTGTGTGATCTTGGACAAATCACTTTAATTGAATTTATAAATATCATTTGTAAAATGGGAATAATATTACATTAAATTACTTACCCTAATTTTAAGTGACATAATATACAAAATGTATTTTACAAATAATGAAGTTCTATATCAATGAGGTATTATGCTTGTTAATTATAATTCCTTATATTTTGGTTGTGTTTTGTAGTTTTTAAAAATTACATAAATATTTCATTTGATCCTCACCATCCTTCTTTTTCTTATTTCTTTAAAAAATCCTTTTCTTCCATCTTAGAATCAGTGTTGTATATTTGTTCTAGGGCCAGAAGAGTGGTAAAGGTAAATGACTTGCCCACAATCACATAGCAAGGAAGTATCTGGGGCCATATTTGAATCCAGGACCTTTGATCTCTAGGCCTGGATCTCCATCCATTGAGCCACATGGCTGCCCCTTCCCACCACCTTTCTATATATCTACATCATCTATCTGTCTGTCTATTTGTGTGTCTATCTGTTGTCTCTGCCTTCTTTTAAGACAACCACCTTTTGAGATAAAGGACAGAACTCTTATTATTCTAATTTTGTAGATAAGGAAACTGAGGTTCAGAGAACTCCCAAGATCACTCAGATACCAAGTGGCACAGCTGGGCACTTGTAGAAACACTACAATCAAACTAGAGGGGGAAGGGAGATGGTATGACTGTCATGCCAGGAGTGGAATGTGACACCCAGTGTTGTTAGGTGTGAAAGGCATTCTGATCATGAATTCAATGCTCTTTCTACTACCTCCCCCTTTTTGCTTGGGTGCTGCTGAAAAGCCTATCCATGGGCGCCAAGCAGGGGCTTTGTCACTTATTTATCTTAACTGCTAAAATCAGGCATTTCCTCTTTTTAAGATTCTCTGAAATGGAGTCCATCTAGTTGGAATCCTGCTATTTGATTCTAATGCCTGAGACACCATCAAGATGAGCCAGAAGACCAGGAAAAGGTTTCAGCTTGCTTTGTGGTACTGCAGTTCTTCCTGAGATGCTTCAATTTTCTAACTTTAGTATATCTTTTCTTCAAGCCACCAGATGGCACTCTGTGCCCACAGCTATAAGAATACAACAGACAACTACTGTATTAAAGTAGAGTGTAGAATTCCTTTTTTTTTTTTTTTTTTTGTCCTCCAAGGATGCATTTAGTACAACTATAGCATTCAGTTGTGCAGCTAACATTATTCTCTATGTGAGTGAGTTACTTCTACAGTGTCAGACAACAAATGATGAATGATGCAAAGTATTCTCTCTATTTTACCTCTTCTTATCCCTAGTTCAGATAGGATAGTTCTTATCCCTAGTTACGGTCATATCAAGAATATAAGTTCTGGAAGGGATATCAGACACAGTCTAGTTATTTCTACCAAAGAGAAAGTTGAAGTCTAGAGAGGCCAAGCAACTTGTATAAGGAAGCTCCTACCAAAATTTAGTAGTAAAGCCTGGGCTAAAACCTTCTTGTGGACTGGTTCCTAATCCTGAGCTTTCTCCATTTCACCATGCCTCTAGCCTCTGTCTTAATGATTTCCCATCCCTGCTTAAATCTTTGCAGTTAGGATTGGATGTCTAAAATTCATTTTTGAGGTTGGTTGGTTATCTGATGAAGATAGCCACACTGATTGTCTAATTATAGAGTGATGAGGAAAATTGATACATAATTCCTTCTTTAGGAAAGAGATCTGTGTGTGTGTGTGTATGTGTAGTTGTTTCCAATTTTTCATAAAAATTGCATTTCAGCTGCAAAAAACCTCAAAAGGATCAATTCCTTACAAATTGTTACAGCTTTCAAAGACCTAAGTATATAAACTTCAACTAATGCCCTGTGACAGACTAAAAGAGAGCGGTGACAGAACAGCTTTTGGTCCCTTCCTATGAATTAGACAGGAACATATTAACTGAGCTATTATTTGCTACAGTTTAAAATTCAGCTTGCTTGAGGGTAAAGGAAAATGCAAAGCCAGATTGCAAATGTGTGCAAGAAAATCCTATCCCTAGTCACTTGCTTCAGGTTCTCTAGCAGCAATTGGTCTCCATGTTCTATTATAGTGTTTGTCACCATCGATCCCTCCGTCACTTGGGAACCAATGTCCACTTTGAGTAGATACAAAGGATTGTGTTGCTTTTTATTCTGCGCCATTTAAAATAATTTAATATTTAAAATTTTTAATGCTATATGTATATTTCAAATAACACTGATGCCATTAGAATCTGAGTAAGGCATTTTGGAAAACCTTAAAGAGCCATCTAAAGGTGAACTGTTAATAACAATCAACAACAACAATACTACTGCTAAGAATAAAAGGATTTTGCTTTACTGATTTTTCCCCCTCCCAAGCTAGATTATTATGTTCTAGGCACAGGGAAATAAAAGAATAAGTAACATGTGGTCTCTGCTTCCAACTGTTTCCATATCTGTAAAACAGAGAGAACAATATTTATGAAGAAATGGAAGATCAGAGATTAGGTAGCTTGCCCATACCCATAAAGAATTATTTATTAGTTTTCATTGATATTTTCTAAATTTCTAAATAATAATAGATTTATCATCAAGAGGCATGTAGGTGATGCAGTGGGTAGAGTGTGGGACTTTAAAGTAGTCACGTGCAAATTCTGCCTCAGACATTTACTAGCTATGTGACTCTAGGCAAGACATCTAACCTTTCTCATCCTTAGTTTCCTCATCTGTGAAGTAGAGATAATAATAGCAAATGGCTCACAGGGCTATTGTGAGAAATAAATGAGATAACATATTTACAATGCTTTGCAAACCTTAAAGCACTATATAAATGTGACCTATTTGGAGTGTTCAGCAATTTATCAGGCTCTAGAGAGAAGAAAGGATCAGCTAGGACCAGCTGCCCAATATCCTCTATTCCTTAATTTCTTATGCTCCACTTAGTAAGGAAATCTACCAGCTCAGCCCTGAATCTCTGTTCTTCCTGAAAACTTGTAAAGGGCTGCTGCTTAGGAAAGTTTTGCATCACTTGAGTTTTAATCTGAAATCATTTATCTTCAAGTCAGCAACAATTAGCTGCTTCTATCAGCCATTCATCATGACTTGGAGGAGAATGTGTTTTTCCCAAGGGAGAGTTATACTTTTCATTGGCCAAGCCAAGAAAAGCTGGAGTAGGTCAGAGTGGATGCAGGGAAATAAATCTCCCTGACTTACTCTTGGTATATAAAGTGAGGCAACAAGGTGACAGTGGCTATCAACCTATGTCCTGTAGTGTCCCCTTTACTACATCAGATCTACAGTTCTATTTTTCTTCCTTTATATTTTCTTGTCTGGGTGAGTGTGTTTCTTTTTAGATATAATACTAGTCCATGTGTGATAAGAATAAGTATTCATTACTTTACATATTTGTTCCAAGAGCAAGGTTGAAACAAGATTTAAATCGTATTAACTCCTAATTACATATGTGCTCATGAAAAACTTCTTCATTTAGTGCCTCAGTTTCTCTACTTGTAACATGAGGAAGTTGAACAAGATGACTTCTAGAGCCTCTTCTGGATCAATCAATCAACAAACATTCTATAAGTACCTACTAACCACCAGGCACTGTGCTAGATGCCAGGAATAGAGACAAAAATGAAACAATTCCTTTACTTGTAAAGCTAATTTCCTGACCAGAGAGACATCAGGTGCATGTACAAGTATATATGAAGGGGCAGTTAGGTGGCTTAGTGGATTGAGAACCAGACCTAAAGAAAGGAGTTCCTGGGTTCACCTCTGGCCTCAGTTACTTCTTAGCTATGTGACCAGGAAAGTCACTTAATCCATTTGCCTACCCCTTACTGCTCTTCTGCCTTAAAAACCAATACTCAATGTTGATTCCAAGATGGAAGGTAAGGGCTTAAAACAAGTATATATAGAATCAATTTCTACAGAACAAATACAAAATAAATAAAAGACTGTTAAATGCAAGTTACTTGTAGAACAATAGCACTTTCAGTTGTAGGTATTGGAAAACCTTCATGTAGTAGGTAGTGTTTGAGGTGTATCTTGGAGAATGAAAGGGATTCTATGAGGGGAAAAAGGGAGGGGAGGGATGCATTCTAGGCACTGGGGTTAGTCAGTGCAAAGAGACAAAGATGGGAGAAGGAATGCTGAGTGCGTGAGGATCACAGAAACCAGTTTGGTTGGACCTTATCATGTGAGAAAGGGAGTTATGTATAATAAAGGTAGAAGGGTTGGCTATGACCAGGTTGTAATGGATTTTAAAAGTCAAATAGAGAAGTCATTATTTTATTCTAGAGGAAATAGAGAACCTCTGGAATTTTATTGAAAAGAGGAAGAACTTGGGCAGATTCAGGGAAGATCTTTTTGACACCTTTATGGAGGATGAATTGGAATGGGGAGTCACTGGAGGCAAAGAAGTCAAGTAGAGACTACTGCCATAGTCTATTTGAGAGAAGATGAGGGTCTGAACTAATGTTGTGGTTCTATGAGTAGAAAAAAAGAATTTAGATGTGAGATATTGTGTAGGTAGAAAGAACAAATTTAGTAATGAGAGAGAATAAGAAATTGAGTCAAAAAGATTGTACACATCAGAAACTAGAATACTGACAGAAATGATGCTGTGATTCCAATGCCAGATGTATTCAGTCAGAAAGTGCTATGCCAAATATATAATTTATTATAGGCTAGAAGCAGATGATCCTGATTTGTGGTAGACTGAGGATGAGGAATACAATATTGCTACAAGTGTTCTTTTCATTGAAGTTTTTGGGGGTAGTCATAGTACCTTAAGTGATAACCTGGGAAATAAACTACTTGACTGGGATAGACTACTTAAGAGAGACTAAGGTGTAGATTTGTGAGTTTCAAGTCAAGTTTTACAAGCTTTCTACACAGTAAAGTATTTATCATTGCATGAGATGGATTAGATTCTTAGCCAAACATATCCAGAGAGTTCTCTAGGAGAAGAGGGTGATCAATAGCATTAAAGGCCACAGAGAGGTCATGAAGGATAAGGACTGAGAAAAAGCCATTGGATTAGGCAATTAAGAGGCCTAAAATGTTGGACAGAGCAATTTCTGTTGAATGATGACATCAAAAGCAAAATTCAGAGAGTTTATAACTAGGTGGGAAGAGAAGGCATGGAAGAAATGAATGTGATAGTTTTCTCAGGAAGGCTAATGGAGGATAGGAGAGATATGGGTTTGTTGTGATGAGTGAGGTCAGATCAAATAAGATTTTAAATACGAAGAAGACATGGATGTGTTTCTAGGAAGCAGGGAAGGAATCAGTAGACGAGGAGAGATTAGAGGCCATCCAGGAGAAGATTTGTTGTAGACAGTGGGAAGGGTTAGAATCAAAAGTGCTTAATGAGGGGTTTGCCTTGATAAGGAGGAGGGCCA
Organism: Gracilinanus agilis; assembly: GCF_016433145.1. Classification (NCBI taxonomy): domain Eukaryota; kingdom Metazoa; phylum Chordata; class Mammalia; order Didelphimorphia; family Didelphidae; genus Gracilinanus; species Gracilinanus agilis. The sequence continues at coordinate 101,420,987 of NC_058130.1, forward strand.
CCATAGTCAGGGAAGATATTTGAGTTCCATGAGATCAAGAAAAGGGAAGAAGAAGCTCTTGACCAATGGCCTCGAACTTTGGCTACCTGTGTGATGAGGCCCTCAGCTGAGACAATGGGCAAGGAGTGTTCTGAGGGGATGAAAATTAGCTGAAGCCAGCTTGAGCCAGCTATTGAGAGTCAATTCTTAAACTTTCAGTGTGAGCCTTTATATGTTGGAAGACAGCAAATACTACAAATCACAGCTTGATTTATTGTTTTGTTGATTTCTAGTCTTAAGAAAGTGATGCAGAAAATGTTAATAATGCAGATTAAATTAAAAAGTATGTCATATCTACATTTTCACCAGTTACTTGTTAAATATTTACTGGAACATTCCTAGGTAAGACTTTTAAAAGAGAATGGTAAAATCTAGGAATCTTCATTTCCCCTTATTGGACTTCAGTTTCCTCATCTACAAGATAGGGAAATTGAACTAGAAATCTATAATATTCCTTCCAGTTCTAAATGCTGTGGTCTTATGAACTCACAAATATAATTTGGTCAAAACATAGCCTCAAAAACTTTTGTGGTCATTGAAGTATCTAAGATGGTGTGAATAATTCATTTTTGGAAAATATGCTTCCAGAAAAGCTGGTTGAAATAACTGTATTGCTTTCTCTTTGATTGTCAGTTTCACTGCAATCATTTATCATAGGTTGCCAGCAAACTGTAAAGTGTATGTTGCTCTCTCTCCTCCATTCCCACTCCACCATGATTTCTGAGGTCTAACATATAGGATTGTGCATTAAATAGAAGGTTGACTTAAGTCATTCCCCTGTCAGTGGCAAACAAAGGCTATCTTTTGGCTTTTAGACTATTTTTTTTCAAACATCTCTGTGAAAAATCTCTATTTCTTGTCTATAAACTTGAGTTTTCTATTTCTAAATGCCTCTTGGATATCTCTATCTCTTTCTCTATCTCTAATCTCTATATATGAACACTCCTGTCCTGCTAAACTTAGTACATCCTCTCCATATCCTTCCCCTCTTTCCTGTTTGCTCGATTCTGTATATGGCACCATCCTCCTCCCCGAGTTCCCAGTTCCAAGTCTTGGAGTTATTTTTTAAAATCCTTACCTTACTAAGTATTGGTTCCAAGACAGAAGAGTGGTAAGGGCTAGACAATTTAGGTTAAATGACTTGCCCAAGGTTACACAGCTAGGCAATGTCTGAGACCACATTTGAAACCAGGACCTCTTATCTCTAGGACTGCCTCTAAGTCCCCTGAGCCACCCAGCTGCCTCTGGAGTCATCTTTACCTCACCCTTTTTTTTCCACTCCCAACTGATGACCAAATCCTCCTCAGTTTATTTTCATAACAGGGCTGGTATCTCTCTGTTCTCTCCTTTCTAGTCTCACTGTCAACAGCCTAGTTCCGACACACATTACCTCTGGCAGGAACTATTGTAACAACCTCTTAACTCCTCTCCCTTCCTTTAGCTTGACAATAAAACCTTTACAGCACTGCCAAAGTAATCTTCCTAATGCACCAATGTAGTCATGTCACTCCCTACATCTCGTTGCCAACAGGATAAAACACAAACTCTTTAACCCAATATTTGAAAGTCTGCACAATCTGATTTCAGCCTACCTCAAACCTTATTTTACACTACTCCTCTTCAAATGTTCAGTGCTCTAGACAATCTGGAAAATTAGCCTTTCATCCATCTCCTCCAGGCCTCTCTCACTGTTGGACCTTTGTACTGGTCTTCTCCTATGCCTGGAAAAGATTCCTTTTACATCTGTCAATTAAAACCCTTCTTTTCAGGGTCTATCTCTGGTGTTACCTTTCTCATGAAGCCTTATTTCATCCTCCAGTCAAAAGTGATCCCTCTCTCTTTAGGATTCTCCTTTTTTGTTTCAATCAATTAAAACTTTTTCATTTTTTGGAATTTGTTAAAAGAGATGTCATTGCATAAGAGAAAAAGACAGGAAGTTTTGGAAATGAGGTAATATAAAAATCAAAGATATCAACATATTTGATGTTTTATCTCCCTACTTATATATGAGAATTTTACTGGTATGCAAAACACTTTTCATATTTTGTAATATATAAAGAGCTACTGATGTTTTAGTTCAAAGTAGAATCAGCAGTGGATTATAGGGGAAGACACATTAGATTTGGAGTCAGAAGGATCCAAGTTCAAATTCTGCCTCCAATATTTACTTGTTATCTGATTTTCAGAAAATTATTTAATTGCTCTTATTCCTCATCTATAAATCCTTCAGTTTCCTCATATAATAGTTAGGGAGAGTAAAAACATCAACTTTACAGAGTATTGTGAGTCTCAAATGAAATAATCTATATCAAAGGCTCTTAATTTGGGATCTGTGAATGAAAAAAAATCAATAAATATATTTCAATATATTTGTTTTTTGTAAACTTACATATTTTATTTGTGCATTTAAAAACCTTATTCTGGGAGGGAATCCATAGGCTTCACTAGACTGCCAATGGGGACTATGACCCACAAAAGGTTAAAGACTTCTGTGCCAAATAAAAAGTAAGCTTTTAGCAATGTTATTATTAAACTTGTTGAAGGCAAAGACTGTTTTTAATTTTTATTTACCATTCAGCACAATGCTTTCTATATGACAAATGTTTAATATATTTTTGTTGGATTAAAATGGTCACGGGAGGGAGAGTCTGTAGCTAGGGAGAATGTAGAAATAGTTCAATCAAATATTCACTAAAAACAAACAAATAATTACCGTTTAAAACCAGGCCTGATGAGTGACACATATTTCTAGGAGGGTTTAAATGCATGTTTACACCAGTTTTTACACTAGTTTAAATGCATTTGGCTCACATTGCGGACTCATACCAATCTTTTAGAAAGATATAAAATGAAATATCCTAGGGCTAGGAATCAGTTGGTTCCCCCTCCTCTCCTTTGATCCTTAGTTTCTACTGAGTTATATAACCACACAAAGGTGACCTACTTTCTCCTTCTTCATAATGACAATAATTACAGCTATGATCACACTATCCCACAAGTAGGTAGTGAATGTCGCTGAGATGGAAGAGGAAGTCCTCTATGATAGAATCAAATGAGTGTAGACTTAAAGGGAAAGAGCACTTTATAATGAATCTACCCCATTCATCTTTTACAGAGAGGCTCAGAAAGGTTAAGAAACATGCTGAAGATCACACAGTTACTAAGGGATAGAGATGATATTTGATGTAAGGTTCTCTGATTCCAAATCCAGATGTTTATTTCAGTGTAGATATATGAAAGAAGATTAAAAAGTTCTAGGACAGATATGAATGACATCTACATCAAAGATTTCCTATAATGATTAGGAATCTCTGATACTAGAAGAATCAATGATTTCCTCCAAGATCCATATTATTGCCATTGTTAGGGCAGGTTGGTCTTTCTTTATGGTTCTATGGGGTTGGCTACCTGTCTTCAAATAGCTAAAGCCAAGGTTAACCCTATATTCAGATGGCATATTTATGCTATATATCTAAAGAAGCTTTGAAAGATCCTGCATACACCCCAAATATCTTTCCCACTGACTACTGACTTGCCTCCCTGCCTTTTATTTTCATATTATTTTCTTAGAGTAATAGGATTTACATTAGAAATGAATTTATAGATCATCTAATCCAACCCCCTTATTTTACATATGAGGATATAATGTCAAGAGAGGTGAAAACTACTCACTCTAGGTCATATATCTAGTAAGTAGTCAAATCCTGATTTTAGCTCAATCCCTCTGACTCTGCCTTAGTTAATCAAGATAATTTTCAACTTACTTCTTAGATCAAAAATTCTAGAGCATGAAAAATGCAATTACTATGTATAACCTGGTGGAGAGAGAGACAATATATCAAGTCATTGATTGACCCTAGTCCTTTAATATCTGTTTACTCATCAGATTAAGTATTCATAAGTTTTCTTGTTTAGGTTTAGGCAACTCACTTTCTCTGATTCTGATCCACTAATTTTTATTGATTAACCCCATTCTAGTTCTGTGGTTTTATGGCTGAACAAATTCCTCATCTTCATTTTATCTGGCCCTTTAATTCTTGGATTATCATTCTTTCAGCTTCAGATGATGATTATTGATGCCGGATTCTATTTCCTGTTGGTGGTATGTGGTCCTGAGTACTTCCAACTACTAGATATGCCCAAGTGTCACTCTGGTGGTCTGTAGGTACTAGGGAAGTCATTTTTTACAGGGAACATGGTATTGTCAATGAAATAGATGAATGATCTAAATAATACTGTTCTTGTTTAAATAAAAGTGTGTACACATTTAAAGGTAGAGAACCTATTGCTTATGGTTGACCTTTCCTGAAAGAAAGGAATCTCTTGCAGATTTTTGGTTTTCAATATAACCAAGGCTTTGGCATATCTCTAGACATTATTCAAATACCTAATCAAGGAAAGAAATTACTAATATTTATGCCTTTCTTAGTGACTTTCTCAGTCAGAACTCTTTCTTCAGAGAGAATTATGTCAAAACAATGGGATGTAGGCAGCTAGATGGTATGGTGGATAGAGTTCTGGGTTTGGAGTCAGGAAGTCCTGAGTTCAAATTTGACCTCAGACACTAGCTTTGTGACCCTGAACAAGTTACTTAACCTCTGTTTGCCCTAATGTACCAGGGAAGGAAATATATAGCAAACCACATCAGGATCTTTGCCAAGAAAACCCCATGGACAGGTGCTTTATGGTCCACTGGGTCACAAAGAGTTGGACTTGACTGAATAACAATAGTTTAGAGCCATTACTAACCAAGAGTAGATTTCTGTGCTAGATAATGGCAATTTGAAAACAAGATGAGCAGAACAGCAGCTTCTCCTTTCTCTAAGTATTGATTTTAATCAATAATAGATAATTTTTTTGACTCAGTTAACTAAGTGACAAATCCACTGGATGTTGAAATTCCCCTTTCAAGTTCTGCCACATAGGCCACACAACCCTTTTCAGCTCTAGAATATAAAAAAAATCTAGTTACCATTTATTACTTTAGGTACAAATATCTTATATACATTATCTCATTTGACCCTTGCACAACCCCATGAGAAAGGTATCACAGGTCATATATTATCTCAATTAAAACAAAATCTAAATTTTTTTTCATCAGTATAGGGAACACTAGGTGAGTGGCTTCCATTAAAGAAGATTTATACCTTCTCTTCAACTTATCTTTAGTGATTTACCTAGTTAAGTGACTTAACCAAAGTCACACATTTATTATGTGGCACAGGCAGTACTTGAACCCAAGTCTTTCTGATAATAAGGATAGCTCCATATGTCCAATTCCACTCTGCCCCATTTAGTACAGGAGACAAATTCAGAGAGATTTAGTGAGTTGGCTATGATTACATAAACCATAGTGTCAGAGGCAGAATTCAAACTCAGATCTCTCTTGATTCTAAGTTCAGTGCTTTCCCCACTCTATTATCATCACCAATATGGAAATTATGGGTTGAGAATTAAAAAAGGCATTAAAAATCAACTTTGAGGATGTGACATAGGTCAAGATACTTAATGCTGCCTTTCTGGGACTCAGTTTTCTCATCTGTAAAATGAGCAAGTCTCTTACTTTTCTGCTTCTAGAATTCTATTTGGATTAGATTTACTTTTCAGTAGGCACAGAAAAAGAAAATCTACTTGTTTAGAAATTTTCATTATTATTTATTCTAAGGGAAAGGAAAAGGAACCATTCTGTAAATTGCAAATTCATTTTGACTTTCAATGGGTTGGAAAGATTTATAGTAACATTTTATAGTGTGTCATTTTCCACTCACTTATTACAATTAGTTAAATATGATAAGTAGATAGGTTTAAATATGAAATACAAAGAAGATAGTAGGATTACTTAGTTGTCCAAAACAAATTCAAACAAATTCAATAAACTATATATGCTATTCAATTAAGTGATTGATCTACTTTCAAATACCTTTCTAAGGACAAAAACAAACATGTTTAGTAGAGTATTCACTTAGTTATCACAGTCTATATTTGGCATTACTTGGTTCTCCTAATGGTTTTAAAGCTAGAGATCAGATAATAATTCTGATAAAATAATAATCTTATGCGGACATAGCAATTAATAGTTTTAAAATCTTATTCTTCATAGCAGCCTTGTGATCTAGGTCATGAAAGTTTTGTTATTCCCATTTTATAAATGAATAAATTCAGTTAAGTGACTTGTATAAGTTCCTACAATAATAATAGATGACATTCATCGAATGTGTTGAGGTTTAAAAGGCAGTTTAAACATCTTATTTGATTCCTACAACAACCTTATTAGGTGGATACTCTTATTATCTCAATTTTTATAGATGAAGGAAATGAAGATTAATTGACTTATTCATGATCACTCAGCTAGGAAGTATCTGAGGCTGGGTTCTAATTCAAGTCTCCCTGCCTAGAGCTTTTTCTGATGTAATGTGAGGGTTTTTATGGGGATTATAACCCAGGTCTTTTGATTCTAGACAACATTTATGGTTTTTAGTGATTTTATTTGTTGAGGATTATAAAATCAATCAGTCATTGAATACTAATTACCATTAGTTATGGACCTGCCACTGTTCTCAACATGGGGATAAAAATAGAAAAATAAAAATCTTTCTTCTCAAGGAACTTACATTCTAGGATGAGAGATAACATGTATATATATATATATATGTACATACATATATATATATATATATACACACACACACACATACAATATATATGAAATACATTGAAGGTATTTTAGGGAGGAGGTATCTGCAGTGGAAGGGATTAGGAAAAGCTTCAAGTAGAAAGTGTCATTAGAACTGAATTGTTAAGGAAACCAGGGACTGTAAGAACTGAAAAGGAAGGAGTGTATTCTAGGCAGGAGGGTTAGCATGTACAAAGGCCTGGAGATAGGAGATGGAAAATCACATATGCAGGAAAACAAAAAAAAGATAATTTTTGTTGGACTGTTGAATATGTGAATGAGAGTAATATGTAACAAGCTTGGAAAGCTAGTTTGGAATCACATTGTGAAGCCTTTAAATGCCAAACAGACATTTATTTGATTCTAGAGGAAAAAGGGGGGAGTCACTGAAGTTCACTGAACAGCATTCTTTTTTATATAGTTTAATAGATCATATGGCATAGACAACACTAAAGAAATCAGGAATACTAGTTTGGGGAAAATTCTTGTTTTTTAGGATTCTTTTTGGATGAGACATGGAATCTAGGACCACAACTGCAAAGTAATGGAGGCAATAAAAAGGAAGTGACAAGAAGCATTATGCTGACTCTTGAATTTCATTCCTTCTGATTTTGATATGTACCGATAATGACACATCCTATCAATGTAATTTCATATATAAAACACTTGGGCCATAGGCAGCACTGCACCTGTGCTCTTCCGCCTCTCCATCTGCTGTATCACAGCCATTCAGATTCAGGTGACAGAAACCTTTTAGATGAAAGTTAATTAGCCAGTGCACTGCAGATCAAATCTTTCCAGTTCAGTGCCAAATGGAAACATGCCAGTCCAAAGGGTGGACTTGTGCCACCCATTTCCAAGTTTCAAGATGTAATTTATTTTTTTCCTGAGTGGAGTAAAACAAAAACAAAAAGACCTCCAGCAGTCTTTTTAAATCTAATGCACATTGTATGTTAAACTTCATACACTCAGGAGTCCTATGTGTACTTCTGAATGTACATTTAAGAAGGAAGAAGAGAAGTTAGAAATAATTTGGGAAAAATTGGAAGAACAATATGATTTGGGGCCATTAAATATTCTCAGTTTTGTTCTTTTCCATTGACTTGTTGGCTAACGTTCACTAAGACCCTTTTGTTTTTAGTGTTCCTATCTTTAAAAGAGAAACAATGACAATGACACACCTATTTCATATAAATGCTTTCCCAGCACCTTATCCCAGTTACAGTTTTGCTAGATCTTCAAGCTGAATGAGCAGTACACCTGCTGCCCTGAACTGCAACCATCTATGCTGTCATCAGTCTTTTACTCAAAATCCTAAAGAAATTGCCAAAAAAGAGAAAAAAAGCTTTTATTCCCTCCTCCCTTTAAAGAACCATATTGCTGTAACTCCACTTCAGATTAACTGAGACACTTGAAGCTTTAAAGCACTCTTTTCTGCGTGTTACAGATTTTCTAGAATTGTTCAAATAGTCTTAGTTTTCAGAATCCAAAATGCTTTTGAGTACAGGGCACAAATACTACCATACCTTCCCCTCAGTCCAAAAAAAAAAAAAAAAAAAAAAAAAAAAAAAAAAAAAAAAAAAGGCCAGACCATCTGAGCTGAGCTGACACACTGCTTTGCCCTGCACGCCCAAGCGGCTTCTTCAGAGTAGTGCACTTTTCCAGACTCGGCTCTGCTAGGGAATATTCCTGCTATGTATGTTCTCTGTACACTCTTTAGAAGCTGAAAAAGCAGTTGCTGTCCAGGGTTCTGAAACATCTTTTCCTTACTCGTGTCTCACTGCCACTAGATGGTATGTACAACCTCAGGTTTCTCCCTTCTCAACAGAATGGGAAGAATCAGCCTTTATTACCCTGTTTCTTCAACCTGTGCCCATTCCCTCCACCCCCACCATTATTCATACTTTTATTTTGTAGGATCAATAAATTACCAACTTTCAAAGCCAAAGAAATATTTCCTCTCCTCCTTCAGTGTTATTCCATTGCTTTCCTTTCCTTTTTATTTCTTCAGTTTTCTTTATACCCTCACTCTTTAATTACCACCTCCAACTCATGCCATTTCACGGACCCTCCCTTACCTGACTCTTCCGAGGAAATTCGTAGCGCACTATACTGATTACTGGGATGTGCAAGACGGAACTGATAAACTCGAGCTCCAGCATCTCCCCCTGGCTTTGGGGGAAGGCGAGCAATGCTGACACCCCTTGTACTACCACTGTGTGGCACACACTCTGCAGGAAGGAGACAGGGTCACTGCTCCAGGCTGAGCTAGGAGAGGAAAAGGGCAGGAGAGGAAGGTCCCCCAGTCCGGCCTCGATTGCCATCACCACTTCCAGGGACAAGTTGTAAGGCAACAGTCCCGACATGCGGTTCAGGTTCTCCACGGCGAAAAGCAGAGCATCCCTCGGAAAGAGTGTTGACTCACTCGCACCTCCGGGCAGCCCAGCCCCCCTGCTATGCAGGGCACTCCCAATCCAGCTGCTTGGCGCCTCTGCCCCACCAACCGGAACGGGGGTCCGGGCCCGCCAACTTCTTTTGCTTGCCTCCACCGATGCCACTGCAGCCACCGCCTCAGCCTCCGCCCTGGCCTGGCTGTCCACAGCCCCTGCAGGTTTCCCTGCTGTGGCGGGCGCCACGGCGCCCCCGGGGTAGATGTCATTACGTTGCTCCCTTGCCCCACTCCAGCCTTGTCCGCTGCTGGTGGTGGCACGGGTGGCTGTAGTCCAGGGTTGCAGGTGGACCGCCCCAATCCGCACTGTGTGCCCGATGCGCTTGAGGATCTGGCAGGGTTGCGGGTGGGATGAGGAGCCGGGGACCCTGGCCAGTACCAGCGCACAGGGTGGCAGCAGCAGCAGACAGATCCTGCTTAGAACCCACCACAAACTCAGTCTCCTCATTACTGAGACCCGAAGCGGGAAATCCGGGGCGCCCCAGGGAAAGCGACGCCCCCCCTCCGCTGTCTCCAGACGAAGAGAATTCCAGAGAACCCAAGCCTGGTCCACTTACAATCTAACCCCGAGGGCCCTGCCCCTTCCTCAACGAGGAGGAGCAGCCAGATCCGCCCCGACCACTTTCCCAGCCATAAAAGTTGTCGCGGAGCTTCCAGGCAGTCACTTTGGGCCGCTTTCGCCTTAAAGCGGGTGGCTCCCAGAGCCTCTCTCCACCTCCTCCTCTCTTTCCTGGCAGCCCCTCACATTTCTTAGCCCCCAGCTACTACAGCACCCCCAAAGCACCTTTCACTGCCCAGGAATTCCTTCAACTGGATCTGCCCCATCCACAGTTCTTTGAAGAACTCAGCCCAAAGCGCCCCTCAACCTCCAGGGCTGCTGGGGCAAGCCGACAGCAGGATGGATATATATGTAAACCTTAGAACACCAACATCGAAGGCAAAAACAGAGTCTAGGCAGCTGGACGTCTAACAACTTCCAACCGGTGATCCAGGGGAAGTGGGAAGAGGAAGAAAAGCCACCCCTGAATCTCCCTCTTTATTGTTCCTTTCTTGCAACATCTGGACCTGGATAATTCCCGAGGCAGCACTGAGGTAAATTCACCCCCTTTCTGGAGGAAAAGGGAAGCCACATCCACCTTCCTGCACTGGCTGCTGTTCTTTCACCTCGTGCTCGCTTCATTTTCTTTTACATGACTTCCCTTTTCTTGCTTTTCTCCTTTCTTTCTGCCTGCTGCCACACTCTTTCCTTGGTGAAATGCTGGTGCTACTGGGTAGCAAAGGGTTCTGTTAGAAGAGGCAAAGTTATCCCCGCCCGCCCGCCTGCCTCGCCCAGCCCATCTCCTGTTGCTGGAGACGTGCCTTCTGCCTGTCGCTTGGCTGCGCTAAACTCCCACTGATCGTGATCTCCTCTGGAGGGTGATCAGACGGAACAGAGCCTCTGGAACCTCCTCTCTCCTCCGAGGCTGGGATTTGTAGTCTTCTAAATCTCCTTCAGAGGAGGAGAGGACTTCAGTTTTCAGAGAGCCAATGGGGAGCTTACCAATAGGATGTGGAAGCTGAGGGCTCCAAGTCCAGCCCTTTTCCAAGGATGGTTTCAGAGAACTGTTAATTTAAATGACTTCCTGCAATAGATCATTTTCACAGGTTTCCAGAGCAAAGGGTATTTAAACAAGAATTATTTATACCTTCAGACATTTTCACTTATAGACCACCAGGCAGTATGAACTCTAATCTAAGTGGCTGAGTTCTAAATTTAAGTCTGGTCTTTTTTCAACGAATATATTTGTGACAAAAATTAGACATATTAAAAACATGTCAACAGCCATTCAAAACTGGGTTCAACAAAGAGCAAATAATTGCTCTGGGTCAGAGGTCAGTTTAAAGGGCACCCCAAATATTTGTTTGCCATTGTATTACCTTCATTTTCACACCACTCCTACCCCAAAATAAACAAAGCTTCTTATTACTGCTAATTTCACCCATGCCTGCAGAAGTTAGCATTAAAATTATTGGTAGTTGCTTATTACTGAAGATTTTAAAATGCTAGCCATGTTCTTTGGATTTTGGAAAGAAAGAAAGTAGTCCAGGAACAGGAAATACTTTCCACAAAAAATACATTTTTACAACAGACTTTTTATTTTGTTTTGTTTTGTTTCAGTAATACAGTAGATGGGATATTTAGGATCAGGGATTCTGAATTCTTATTTCAGCTCTACTGAATTAGGGCTTTGCGATTTATTTCATCCACCTGTGTTCTGGTTTTCTGATCTATTAAAAGCTTAGGTAAACATCTGCTATTTACCTAGTGGGGTTGTTTTAATTTACAAGTTAGAGATTATATCTTGTTTTGGGGATTAAGAGGCTAGGACTATATATGTGGACAGGGATAGGAATGGGACTGGTGATTTCACTGGACTCCTTTTACCCTTGCATATTGACTCTTTCTTTGCAACTTATTTTCTTAGATAGTTGTCTAGAGCACTGACCTGGTAATTGAAGTACTCTGAGCCACATAGACAGTTTGGATTTGAATCCAGACTCTTTTGGCTTGGACTCCAGCCCTCTGTTCACCATACCTTGTTGCTTTTCTAAATCTATATACAAATCCCTATGAGGATACAATTTCTCTATTTGCATATATATTATCAGCTTTGGGTCCAGATGTTTGATTTCATTGGTTTAGGGCAAATCCTAGCAAACTTCTGGTGTGGAAATTGTGTTGAGACAGATCAGTAACTATTCTAACTTAGACCCTCTTACTATGTTTCCTAGGGTATCAAAGTGGTTAAGTGACTTGTCTATGATCACAGAGAGAGCATATATGAGATAGCACCTGAACTCAGGCCCAGGGCTTCCTCACTCGAAGGCCACCCCTTTATTTGCTGCACTCTTTCTCACAGATCTGTGCCCCAAATTAGAGGATCATTGGAATATAAAAGCAGAGGAGAGAACTTCAGAAGTCACTGAGTCCAACTCCCTTATTTTCTAGATAAGAAAATTAAATTCTAGGGAGGTTAAGTAATTTGCCCAAGATCATTCAGTCAATGTTACAAAACCTAGATATGGAAAGGGCAATATCTTGTTAAAATATAAGCAGTGTGAAAGTCATAGTTCCCTACCTGTTAAATCAAAGCTATGCTAATTCAACAAAAATAGCATATAGAAAATCAACAGAGATCTTTAAGACTCTAGAAAGTCTGTGCATTTTCTTATATAGGGGCTTCCAAAAGTCTTAATGCATTTCTATGCTGTTAAACTTTAGAAATGCATTAAGGCTTATGGGACGCACTGTATTAAATACCCATTTTAGAAGATGATTGCTGTTCCTGCCTTCTACCTGTGGACTGTATAAAAATTCTCTCTTTTCTTTCTCTGTAGACTAAATATATTCTTTGTAGTTCTCAAATGACAAAAGGACTGGAACCTCTTTGATCTGTAATGAACAAAGGATAAGGAGCCCTTTCTGACATCTTTGCTTGTGGCTCAACATTTCTGACCCTGGCATTGCTCCAGAGTGCTGATTTAGTACTTCAATTGGTCACTCATCTGTCCATAGTTAGATTTTAGAGGTTGAACAAAGTGAGAAAAATGTGAGAGAAGAGGTAAGTCTTTTGTAATTGCTAATGTATTGGCTCTATCCCTATGGTTATTTTACTAGAAAACTATTGAAAGTCCATAAATATCTCAACATCACTGAAGGGCTGGTTGAATTGTAACTTTGTAAAACTGAAGTGGATTCACCAAACATAGAATAGTCAAGGTGTACATAGCATTTGTCAATTTCATGGACATTATATTTTGTTCAGCACAAAGCACTCTCTTTTCATTCTTTCTGTTCTTTCCCTCACTACTTTCTTTCTTCATTGATGCCATTTCACCATTCCATTTGTGCTCTTGTTTTTTTTTTCATATCACTTCACTCTTTATCATGTTCTTATACTCAGATAATCCTCCCAAGAAAATAGTCCATAATAGGAAAAGCACTGTACTCGCTTCTTTGGCAAGGGTACAGATATCTTCTTATTCTTTTTTTTTGCCTGTGTCCCCTTGAGACACAGGTACTAGTGTTCAGAATAGTTTCTGACAATCATTGACTCCCAACATGTACTACTGAACTTTTCCCAGCTGCCTCAGAGGAAGAGAAAATATGGAAAATCAGATTGGCGTACCCATTTTTACTTCAAGATTCACTGGTAGTGCTGATATAAACAGGAAGTATAGGATGGGTTCAGAAGGGGAGCATGGAATTCCTCTGTGGAGTCATCCTGACACTTCTGAGTATATGTAAAAAAAAAAAAAAAAAGATTTCCAAAGGCTGGAGGCACTCTGTTGGGAGGATTGAAGGAACTACTAACACTTATCCGGTGAGCAATCAGGATAATCTTTCCACAGGTAAGCTAATTGAGAGCTTGTTCCCTCGGGAGGAGGATGAATACTATTTTCCAGAAAAGTTGACCTGTGAGGAATCCCAAGGATCTGAGGTGAGCAACATCATTAGAGATAGAATAAGCAGGGATCAAGGAGAACAGTATTCATATGAGCACAATGGAACTCATAATACTTGAAGAGAGTGAAGAGCTACATTGAGGAAAGGCCAATAAAGTATGGGTAAAAGAGCCCTGAAGGGGAACACTGGTTGGAAAAATAAACTCCAATTTCCCCCTTTATTTGGGAAATATCATAAGTCATTGAATCTCTACAAGTCCCTGGGGAAGGGACTTGGTGTGGGGGTGGGGAGGGAGTGGGACTTAGTGATCTCTAATATGGATGTTGCAGTGCTCTTTAATTTACAATATTTTTTTTTGTCAACCGAAGGTGTAATGGGAGCTGGTAGTGTCTAGCGGGGAATGCCAGACACTGAAAATTTCTAAGTTCTGTAAGTCAATGAGTTGGAGTAGACAGAGGTCACCAAAATATAGCCAGTTCCTTAGGAAAAAAGTCTATAATGAAGGATTATACTCAAAAGCCCTAGATTCTGGTGTCTGCTCAGGTATTTATAAGCCATGTGACTGAGTAAATCACAAAATCACTTCATTTTAAAATGGAAATGATGACAATTGCACTATCTGCATCACAAGATTGTGTGTGTGTGTGACTGAAAAAGGCATGTGGAAGTGATTTAAAGAAGTAAAGTGCTATGTTAGGTAGTATTGTTATTAACAATATTATAGCTAGATTCAGCACAATTCTGGAAAAGCTAACCCAGATACAGTGATGACATTCTTTAACCTTTGTTCAGGATCAGAAATAATTTGCCTCAGATCACATGATGGATAGGCAAAAACAAAAGAAACCAACTTCTATTCTAATCTATTTTAAAACAGGCACAAATACATTTTTGCACCCTCTGTTACCAGCAAGGTCAGCAATAGGAATCATCTGAAAAGAAATGTCAGGGAAATAAATGTTTGGCTGTAGCACCAGAAAGTTGGTTCTGGAGACATGGAACATTTGGGATCAGGAAACTTGGCCTCAAATTTCAGTATCACCTTACTGTGGATCACACAATCTTGCCTGCATGAGTTTCCTTAATTTGTAAAATGGATGTGGTAGTTGCTTAGTATAGAACTAGCATTATTCAGAGAGCTTTACGCTCTTAAGAATTCTTTTTGAGTAGTGCTTGACATTTCCTGTATTGTGATAGGATTACTATTAGTCAGTAAAAGGTTCAGAAAAACCCACATTTCTCACCTGAAAACTGAGCTGTTCTAAGTTCTACCTGTCACCGGCTCTGATTCCACAGAACAGTCAAATTTGACAATACTGCTGACACTATGGGTCTGCTCATTGATGTAGTAGTAATAAAGTCCTTTTAATACACATTCATATGTGAAACACACTGCAGCATTCCCATACATAATCAGACAACATACTAGCAACCCATTCTTGAATTTAATCCCTGTCGCTAATGCTGCAATTTATGGAATCTTTGAGTAGAGACATGGAGAAAAAACAAGCTGAGGAAAGGAAAAATTTAAGGAACTGATCCCAGAGTAGGCTCAATCATGTTTGTCCAACTCAAAAGCTATGCATACAGATGGCTTCTCTATTTATCCTGACTATTTTTTTTTCACTTCAATTCATGAAAAAATTCTGAAGTTGTAATGGGAGCTGATACCTTCTTCTAGAGGAGAATGCCAGACTCTGAAAGTACTGTAAGCCAAAGAGTTGCAGTAGACAGAGGTCAGCCAGTTCCTTAGGGAAAAGTCTGTAATGAAGGGTTATACTTCAAAAGCCCTAGATTCTAGTGTCTGCCCACGTATTTATAAATAGTAATAAATAACTAAAATAATTTTTATTGATACTTTGATTTTATACCACCTAATTTATCCCTTATTTTATACCTAAATTTCCCTTTATCTTGCTCCTCTTTTCTCTTCACTGTCATCCCTGAGAAATTTTTGTTAGAGAAAGAGAAGAAAATAAAAAATCCAGTATCATAAGTCAATATATCTAAAAGAGAAATCTGAAGACATATGCAATATTCCATACCTATGGGCTTCCCACTTTTGCAAAGGAATGATGGAGGCTATCTCTTAACTCTTCTTTTAGGGTCATGCTTGGTCATTTTGTATATTGTTTTCTTGGTAATACTTCACTTGGCAAGTATGAAGTGTATATGCTTTTCTGTATTTATATTTATCATTCATTATAGCACAGTAATACTCTATTACATTCTTGTACCATGATTCGTTTAGCTATTTACCAATGACATCAGACTTGTAAAATGTAAATTATTATGGGATAATTAAAGGTTTACAGGCCATTCCCATACTAACATGTGTTACTTGCTTTAGCCTGTTTCCCTCAACTCCTAGCAGAGATTAGAAGCTTTGCTTAAAGAAAGGAAAGTTTTGATTATGGGGAAGGTAGAGAAGATTGAAACTTTTTGGGAAGTAATGGCAAACTTGGGCAAGGGGCTTAGGGAAACCCAAGGGTGCTTGTGTCTGTGAACATCGTAATAGCAGGAACTATCTTTTGTCCTTCTTCGAATCCCTAGCACTCAGCACATTTCTTGGCACATACAAGGTTCTTAATAATGTGTATTTATTGACTAGAAATGTAGGGTAAAAAGGCCAGGAAGGAAGAGAGATATAAAGAAGGATAGTGGGGGTTAACAAATATAAAATGGGCCTCTTTCAACATTTTGCTTATGGGTAGCATATCTCTCAGGATTTGGAGAAGTTGTATTTTTCTAAATATAAAAGAAGCAATTTTACTAAAGTGCTCATATGACCCTTCAGGCTCCCCTTTTACCCCACTCAAAAAACACCAGTGGCTCCCTATTGCCTCCAGGATCAAATATAAAATTCTGTTTGGCATTCAAAGACCTTTATACCCTAGTTCTCTCCTACTCTTCCAGTTTTTTTACTACTTACTTCTCAGTGTCTACTCTCAATCCAGTGACACTGGCTTATTGTCTGTCCTATAAATAAAGTGCTCCATCTCTCAGCTCCAAGCATTTCCTTTAACTTTCTTCTGTTCCTGGAATATTCTTCCCTCATCATCTCCACCAATTGATTTCTCTGGGTTCTTTTAAATACCAACTAAAATCCCATTTTCTACATGAAGCCTTTCTTATTCCTTTTTAATTCTAGTGCTTTCTTTCTGTTATTTCTTATTACCCTGTAGACCTCATATTTGTTTAGAATTGTTTGCCATCTTCCCCATTAGACTGTGATTTCCTAGAGGGCAAGGACCATCTTTTGACACTTTTTTTCATGCCTTACACTTTAGAACAGTACCTGGAACATAGTAAACCCTTAAATAATATTTCTATATTTCTTCTCCTTCTAATGCATAGACTCTGGCATCTAAGGTTTTGGATTCAGATTATAGTTTGCCCCTAAGTTTTATAATGAAAAATAAAATCCTGTGATTAAAAAAATCATTTGCAGGTATTTCATCAGCCATTTAGTACCACAACTCCACAATGCCTTTACACGAGTTGCCAAAAAACACATTATCTTATGGTCAACATAATGAGCCTCTGAATTTACTTTAGCTCATTCTCAAAAGTTATGCTGAATATCTATGTAGTGCTTTAAAGTTTGCAAACATGTTATCTCATTTGATCCTCCCAACAACCCTGTGAGGTAGGTGCTAATATTATCCCATTTTTACAAATGAAGAAACTGAGATTGATTAGAGGATAATTAATTTATCCAGGGTCACATGACAAATTTGAGATGGGATTCAAACTCAACTCTTTTGGTCAAGAAATCTGTTTCCAGGTGATAATGGTAGCCTCTGTACCTTGGCAGGGCCTCCTACCACTTGTGGTTAGCATCTTCTTTAAGAACAACCATAATATCAGATGTGTATTTGAGCATTAGGATTTTCAAAGTTCTCCACTTACATTATTTTACTAGAATATCACAACCCTTTGAAAGGTGTGCTACTAGTATTATTACCCTCATTGTAGAGATGAGGAAATAAGCTTAAAGAGGTTAAAGAGTTTTGTCATGGACCTCTAAAATTTCAGAACTGGAGTTTGAACCAGGTTTTCTTGACTTCCAGGTCCAGTCTTCTATCCAGTACATCAAGAAGCTACAGTCACTTCCACACTAATCTGACGTCTAGTTGGATTTTTAGTGGAAGAATTCAGCAACAGTATGGGTTTTATAGGCTGGCCTGGGAACGTAATCACCATTTTTGACATTGTTTTTATAGGAAAAGATTCTGAGTCCTTCTTTCTTCCCCCCTCTAAAAAAAAAGATCAGGGTATTTCTAAGCACAACACTTTTAAAGTTGGGAACATCCCACTTTAAAAAAATCTTACATAATCTCTAAAGTCTAAAGTACCTTAAAAAAAGTTCTGTGGTCGTCTTATTCCAGTTGTTGTCAGTGAAGTAAGTTATCAACTCTGACAAGTGCTTGGCCTTTTCAGCATTCCACAGGACGATTAGCTAAGAGTTTTACTTCCCATCTTTCTGCCAGCACAGGGCTGGGAGCCACAAGAAGAGATAATTTTGACTGCATAGAGCTTGAAGAGACTGATGGAGGAATTTTCACTGTTGCCATCATCATTCTGGGGCAGTTTTTCTCCATCTGGGTTGTGGAATAAACCTTGGCACATCACTTATTGCAGTCATTAAAAAAACCAAACCAAACAACCTGTTATTTCAGTGCCCATACTCGGGAAGTAGTTTTCCTTTTGTAGTCAGAAGAATCTGGGAATTTTGCAAAAGGCTGCCTAAATCTCACATCTTCCAAGATGCACATCTATATAATCTTTCCGTTGTTTGTAGAATATATTTTCCATTTGTTCAGAAAGAGACATACGAAAAGGATTCCTGTAGATGGATGAGATCCTCAGGGCTTCATTAATTCTAGGCTCTTATTGAGATAATGGCTCCAATAGGAATATACACATTGTGATTAAGCTTGGTTGACACTAGCACCATTATCTGATAAATGCTGGTGGGAGTAGAGTAGGTAAATAACTATTGAAGTTATTCTAAAAAGTATTTTTAAAAGAGAGAACCAATAGTTTAAGTCTTTGGATTTGTTTTTAGTTTTTTTTAATGTGGAAACAATTCCCTCCAGATCTGGATTCAGAAGACTTAGTTTTGAGTTATATATAGTCCACTTACTATCTCTATGGCTATAAGGAAGTTATTTCCCCAATTTGGATTTCTATTTTCTCCTCAATAAAAATTTAGAATGGATTCAACAATGATTTAGTGAACATTTGTTTAGCACTGACTGGGTGCAAAGACAAAAATTAAAATAAAGAACTAGTACTTTCCTTGAGGAACTTACATCTACAAGATATAAACAGATCAGTAATGACAAACTAATTCTAGGTAGGAAAGCATCAATAATTAGAGGAATCAAGAATGTTTTCTGGTAGGAGGTGATGTCTGATCTGATCCTGGAAAGAAGTTAAAGATTCAAAGGTAGAGGTGAGAAAGGAGTGCATTGCAGGCACGGGCAATAGATTGTGCAAGGACTTGGAGGTGAGAAATAACTTATTGAGTTCAGGAAGTAGCAACTAGGCTAGTACAATTGAAATAGAGTACATAAAGTGGAATAATATAAAAAAAATTTAGAATGGTAAATTTTAGCCAGGTGTGAAGGGTTTTAAATGTCAGGTGGAGGAATTTGCATTTTTTCATGGAGCCAATGGAGCCATTGAAAATTTCTTAGTAGGGGAGCAAGTTGGTTGTCTTTTAGAAAAAAAATGTTTTGTTAATTCTGCAGAAAATTAAATGTGAAAGGGGGTAATTGGTATCAGAGAGATCATTTAGAATCTTATTTCAATAGTTGAGTCAAGAAGGAATGAGGGCTTGAACTAGATCATGGCTCTGTGAATGTATTGTATAGAATTTTTAAGGTCCCTTCTAGTTCTTAGGAACAATTTAGGAGCTTTCTTCCTTAGTGTTTACTGCTCTGGGGATTCTAAATAAAACAGGGTGACCAACCCATACCCCAGGGCATACTTTTAATTGTTTTCTTGGATAGTTAAAATGAAACCAAAATGAGACAGGAATCCATTATTTGCAGCTGTTCCTATAATCTCAAGCATTCCATTACAGCTCTATTCAGACTCCTCATTAAATGATTTAGGAATATAACAAATCTTATATTTGGATTACCTAGGATAAGTAATAATTGGATGATATGAAAATCTGTATAATCTGCCCTGATAGCTGAGTTGAGAGGACCAGTAGAGGTTCCATTTACTGAGGTGAGCACTCTCCAACTTGCACCTAATCCTGTGCGGATAAGCTTTCTGTTTCAATGGAAGGAGCAAGGTGTTCCCCTGGAGCAAATGAGGTTACACAGCAGGATGAACTGGATAAGCCAGACATGGGGATAGCTAGAGGCTGGATAAGAGAAATTGCTCCAGATTTCATTTTCTGGTGCTACAACAAATAGAGACAGCCTGCAATCCTGTATGTTGCACATGTTTGGAACTGGACAACAGTTTGAAATTGTATTTGTGTTCTTAGTACATTTAGCATTTAGTAGAGATTTAATAAGCGATTAATAGATAAAGTTGATTGGATTATCCATCGCTATCATCAGGATTAGGGGATATATATCCTTTTAGTCATGCAGAAAGGAGACGGTTTATTCTTGATTTTCTGCCATCAGAAAGCAAATCTACTGCATTTCACTTGAGGCACTCTAGGTTGATTTGTCATTGAACAAGTTCATATTCATTTGTATATATATATATATATATATATCATAAATTTGTATGTTACATATCTGTATTATGTATATACACATATGTTGTCTCCATCATTAGATATAAGCTCCTTAAGGAAATATCTATTTTGTTTTTGTGTTTTGTAACACAGTACCTGGCACATAATAAGTGCTAATAAATGCTTGTTGGTTGAACTCTGCCTAGGCAGTAATATCGGAATCTGAAATATATTTCTCTTTGAATCTGAATTCTTTTCAGCTCTCTATTATGTACCATCCCCTTTAATCTTTCCTATTTTGGGGAAATAATCATTGAGTGAAGAAAGAATCTCGACTTCCTTTAAATGGTATCAGTAGCCACTGATTTCTACATTGGGGGGAATAAGAGAAAAGAGATGGAGGTGATAGCAGAAGTAATTAGCATTTGATCACATGGAATTGTACCAAAAGCTCAATATGAAAACATTTTCATCCATTAAAAGTGCTGGTATAATGAGATTGGTTTGGAAGAGACAGCATGTGAATAATAATAAGTACCCTGGATTTAGATAGCACCTTTCTCTTGAAGAGCTAAATGTACTTTCGCAGTTTTTCTCTTGTTCCCTTTGAGGCAGGGAAGGGTAGGTTTTATTTATATTTCTTTAAACAAACCAAAAAAATCAGTGCCTGAGGCAGAGACAGTATTAAATGTTTTATCCAAGGTCACATATTTAATACTGGATGCTAGACTAAAGTTTCATATTTTTCATAATAGTCTAAGCTAGGAGTCAATTGATCTGTTGGTATGGGCACAGTTATCACAGAATCATAGGTTGTTAGAAATGGAAGACCCTTCAGTGATCATCTAATCCTACCCTCTTGGTTTTACAAATAATGAAACTGAGTCCTAGGGAGGTTAAATGATTTGATCCCAGCCCTATAGTGAGGCACTGGAAAATATAGGACTGGAATCTAGATCACATGATTTCTAGGATATTTTAACACTGTATCATGAAAATATTGGTGCTTCAAGGGAACAATACTTTTAATAGATGTCTTCATAACAAATATTAATATTCTCCAAATTGCATTGAACAAAAAGCCTTCGAACTATAATGATCTCAGGAGGAGATCAAAATCATGTGGAAAAAGGGTGAGGTTCATATCATCTCTATTATACTGTCTCCTATTGTAGTTGTATAAAAGATGTGATCCCACACATGAATTTACATCCTTATACTTGAATGTAATTGGGCCTGAGTGAAAGTCTGCAGAACAATAAATAAGAAAGAATGATAAGTGGATAGTGACTTGTCCCAGACCATTTCTAAAGAAACCTGGATCATTAGGGTCACAAGAAAGATGATGATGCTTTGGATACAGCTACTGAGGCTTGTCATGGGTCAGGATGATCTTTAACAACATATGTCTTCTGCATACAACTTTTCTTGGGGCCTGAGTCACAACAGAGATTCATCCTAATGGGAACAGTTAGATAGTTCAGTGGATTGAGAGGTGGGAGGTCCTGGGTTTAAATCTGACCTCAGACACTTCCTAGTGATCTTAGGCAAGTCACTTAACCCCCATTCTAGTTCTTATCACTCTTCTGCCTTGGAACTAATTGATTTTAAGATGGAAGGTAAGGGTTTAAAAAAACTCTCACTCAAAGCAACAACTATATTGAGTGCCATGGATAGAATGGCCAAATACTTCCTTTCTTCAAGGGATATTCATTCTTATGTGGGAAATAATCTATATTCAGGCATATTGAAAGGCAGACATGTGTGCAGGGCAGGCAAGCCATCTCAACTCAAGCAGAAAGATAAATGAGATAAATCTAAGGAAGAGTTGGCAAATATCATGTACTAGACAAGTCAAAGCACAACCATCACCACCTTGAGGACCATTTCCCCTCACACCATAATGGACGTAGCCTCGAACCTTGAGCCAAAGAGCCTTAGGAAGAGCAGTGTCCTCCAAAACACTATATTCCAAAGCTATCATTGAGGAGAGAAGTCATTGTGGAGAGGGGGCTCATGTTCCTCATTACCATCAGCAACAACAGTTGATCAACTGCCACATATAGATGAGCACAGGAATCTTAGGAGTGATAGTACTCCCACACTACTTGTCCTGCTTCTAGCTCACCCTTCAAAGCCATCTTCAAGGAAGGTAATTCCTATAGGAAGATCCCATCCTCATCAGCTTCTAGACTGGCAACCCAGCCTGGCTCAAGCAGCAACATCTGCCAAGGGAGAAATGGGAGTCAGTATGTGCCAGGCATATAAAACCACTACCACCACCTTGACCACCATCTTCCCTCAGATCCTGAAGGATACAACCCAGCTGAACCCAAGAGACTTGGGAATAGCAATGCTTTCAGTCTAATGCTCTTAGCTATCATCCTGGGAAGTACCCACCCCTATAGATGAAGCCTGGCAACTCTTCCTGAAGGTACTATAGCAACAACTAGTGGAGACCTAGAAAGGAAAGTTCTTGTCAATAAAGACTCTTTCTTTCTTTCTTTCTTTCTTTCTTTCTTTCTTTCTTTCTTTCTTTCTTTCTTTCTTTCTTTCTTTCTTCCTTTCTCTCCAAGGCAGAAGAGTGGTAAGGGCTAGTTAATGGGGGTTAAGTGACTTGCCCAGGGTCACACAGCTGGGAAGTGTCTGAGATCAAATTTGAACCTAGGACCTGCTGTCTCTAAGCCTGGCTCTGAATTCACTGAGCTACCCAGCTGCCCCTGCTGATTTTTTCTTATTAGTGAAAGTGACATTAAAGAAGAGCCAGTAACACCTATTTTGCTGTTATATCCTAAGGACCCTAATAAGACATTTTGATCTAACCTGTAGCTGAAACCTTCCCTATGTGTTGTTTCTCCAAGTAGAATGTGAACACTTTGAGAGCAGGGACTGCTTTACCTTTCTGTCTGTATCACCAGTGTGCAGCACAATTTTTTCTACATAGTAATTGCTTGTTAAATTCTTCATTCTTTGTTTCATCTGTGGAAATCTGATAGGGGAAGTAATTAGCAATTGGGAGGAGACAATGACTAGAAATGATTTCCTATAGAAGTTGAGATTTGAGTTGAATATTGAAGGAAGCAAGGGAAACTGAGGCAGAGCTATGGGGGCAAGACATCTCAGGCATGGGAAACATCTAGGGCAAAGGTATAGAAATGGGAGGTTGCAGGCAGTGTTTGAAAAAATGTAAATAAAGATGTCTTACTGGATCATAGAGTTAAGTGGAAGTAAGTAAAGAGTAAGAATACTAAAATGGTAAGAAGGGGAAGTTTATGTCAAGCTGAGTGTCGGGCTTGGCTGACAGGGGGTCCAACCTGAGGCTAATGAGACAGAGAGATTGGGTAATGCAGCAAGGCTTTATTGTGGAAAAGGAGGGAGGGGAGGGAGAGGAAGAGAGAGGAAGGGAGGAGCCTGTAACCTGTGGATGGTTAGGGGTCTCCACCTGGTGGAATAGGGGGCAATCTTTTATAGGGTGGTGGTCTGAGATGAGGTAACCTGAATTGGCCCTATTGGTCAAAGTGGGGCACTTGTGTCCAGATGATTGAATAACTCTAAAGGGGTTAGCTTTGGGGGTGGAGGCTTTTGGTTCCCAGGTTTGCATAATCTTTAGTATGGTACAGACAGTCTAAATCCAGAACTTCAATCCATCATGGATTTTTTAGGTCACAGCATGGGAAGTAACAGTGTCCTATAAAGTGGAACTACTAGTTTTGTTCTGGAGCTCCAGCAGGTGCAGGGGAAGGGCTGGGGCTATTGGTCTCCATAGGGATTGGGGAAAGGGAAAAGGGTTTTGGTCCCAGGATCAGTCACTGAGAAATTCATATTTGATCCTGGTGGTAACAAGGAGCCTCTGGAGCTCATTGTACTATTGAGCAACATGGACAGAGGTAAAGGAGAATAATCATCTCGTGTCCTGAATGAAAGGTGGCTTAAAGTGAGTAGAGATTTGAGATGATCTCTAATTCACTAGCCAGAATCTACTCTCTCTGGGGGAAGGCAATGGGCATTTTCTATCCAAGGCCTCTAAATGATTCAGTTTTGTGTTAGCAAGATTTGTCTTCTGTCAGATCTCAAAGCTGATGGAACCACACAGCTAGGAGAAACTCTACATTTCTTCCAGGAAGCCATAGTCACAAATCATTGGTTCAGTGACTTATCAAGTTGTCCTTTAAATTTTGCTTGTAGTGTCTTTCAATTCTTGGTGATGAAAATGGCCACTCTTTACCTAGGGGTTAAGTTTAAGGTCCTTTTACTGTAAACTAGAGTTGGGTCCCAGTTCTTGTTCTCACTCCTGCCCCCATTCTCTTCCTTTGTAATCCTGACCTATGTGGGATTCAATGTATTCTCCAGTAAGACCTTTGTGTCAGAGGACACAACTCCTACTTCTAGCCTACTTATCCCTATCCCTGTCAGCATTGCCATTTATGCTATTAGTAAATCTCCAAGTTATCCCTTTTTCTTCAAGGCACAATGCTTAAAAAACAAAAGCATATTTGCACTTGAATTTACAAAGACAGTTGATTCCCTTTCCCCACTCCTGTCCCCTCTGATACTGGCAATTCAGCTTTTCTGGAACTATTAACAAGGGTCAAGGGTTTTTTACCCTTGGGGTACCTTTATTTTCTGTGTCAATTTCCTGAAGCACTCAGTAGGCTAATCCTACAGAATCAGTAGAAGCTTTCTTTTTATCCCATGGAAACAACTCATTCTATGTAGCCAGAGCTACAGTAATAACAGAGTGATATAATTCCATATCCAGACATACAATTACCTGAGACTTCCATTCTTCCTCATTGCCTTTCCTTCACTCCAAACATGAGATCATCTTCAAGGTCATTCTGTTCTAATCCTGCTAAATAAACCAAATATTCAGAACCAGGTCTAATTCAGTCCAGTTCAGAGGTTCAGGCTCAGATTTAAAATATGACTGTATTATGTCACTCTATTAAAAAAAAAACAATCTTTACCTTCCCTCTTAGAATTGATACTATATGTTGGTTCCAAGGCAGAAGAGTGATAAGGGCTAGAGACAATAGGGTCACACAAGCTAGGAAGTATCTGAGGCTAGAATTGAACCTAAGACCTAACATCTCCAGGTCTGACTCTCTATCTACTGAGCCACCCAGTTGCCCCCTTTATTTAACACTTAAGGAAAAATTTATTCAGAAATAAAAAGGAATTTCAATAAAATTACAACATTGATTCAGTTAAATGCTGTTCCTCATTGACTATACCTGTCATGAGTGTTAGCACTGGATCAAAAAGATATGCTGACTTGCACAGAGATTGGGATTCCATCTACCCAGAAGAGCCCTCATATGCTGGGTTTATGGATTCAAGATACCCTGTCAAGAGTTTGAATTCCCCAGTCTCTTTAACTATTTAGTTCCCGAAGATAGCCTCCTTTCCTTTTTAAAGAGAAACTGACCCAACATACATGAAATAGTTACTTCTTCTACCCCAATAGTCACATTCAGGACCTATTACTGGTTCCTTAATATTTGCCAGTATAAATATTTTTGTTTTTAAGATGTAAAATGCCATTATTTTGATATGTTTGGTTTAATGCAAGTGATAATACATTGATAGGAGCTCAATGAGCTAGAGTAGTGAATGGAAGTATGTTTTCCCCATAACAGGGCTACCCCTAGAAATTTCAGAATATTTAAATATAACTTTTGGTAGTGGTCCTTCCTTAGGAACCTAAACTTGCCAGGAGAAGAAAGCTAGCAGAACAAGTAACTGTGCAAGAATTCTATGTGAGAGTCATGAGGTACCCATGTACCCACTACTTTTAGTGGGGGATAATTGGGGTTTGTGGGCAATGTAGCCATTGTACAGGCTGAGAAATAAGGAAGAAGACTCTAAATAGATTGAGGAAACAAATTAGCTTTGACAAATTTAATCTGCTTTTGATCCAGCCATCAACCCAAATGTTAGATCCATGAGAGTCAATACAGCTGAGTTGAAAGAGCAGTTGCGGATGGTATACCAATGTTGCCATCCATTCTCAAGATGCATAAATCCAATATGTTATTTGGTGGGAGAGTAATCAATACTGCAAGTATCACACTTTAACCTGCATACTACCAAGTGATATGCTGAAAAGGGGAGTCAGAAAAAGAATCAAGTAGGAATTTTGAAGCAAGGAAACAGCATAGCTACAGCCATTAGTTCTCTAGGAGAGTTTTGCTATGCATGAATTAGTTTGCTCTGCAATCAATCCAATAGGATATTTTCCATCTGTCTTTTCTCTCTCTATCTTCAGCCATTTTTGCAGGTTGCCAGTGGTCCTGGTATGACAAATTATGTATTTCAGGCACAGCTTTGTTGAGTATCTACGCAGACATTTCTGAGAATATTCTCTTTCCCTTATGGCACATCTAAGTGCCATACAGATAAAGGCACAAGAACTACCTTGATGCCATGTAGGTTTGGGGGCAGTTGACTTTAGGGGCAAGATTTAGGATTCAATTGTGCAATCAAGAGATAAGAAGAATGGGGAAAAATTTACATGATCATAGATTTAGATCTGGAATGCCCTTGAAGAGTCATCTAAACTAGTCATATTAAAGATGACAAAACAGGTCTGGAGAAGCTAAAAAGATATCCAAGATTATATAAGGAATATATGACAGAACTAGGAATCAAACCCAGGATCTTTGACTACAAATCTATCACATTTTCATTGTATCATTAGAGCAAATTAGGACTCTGTACATTTGAATATAATGCCAGGAATAAGTTTTCAAGTTATTTTGAAAGGTATTGTTTAAAATACTGACTCTGAAGTCAGAACTGGATTTGAATTTCTTTATATTCTCAGTTACCTAGTAGCCATGTGATTACTAATAAACCCATTAACCTCCTAGAGTTTCAGTTTCCATACCTGTAAAATGGAGAGAATGAGGTGCTATGTAAATGTATTATTATTTTTATCTTAACACCCTGTATATTTCCCTAAAATGTTAACATTAAAAAATTACAGGTGGCTTGCATATTGATTCTCAGGAATAATGAATTATTGTTATTTTGGGTAAAGAGGGTAAGCAAAGAAATGGAACTGTGGATCCATTCCTATAGAGAAAATCCAAGTGTTAGGAATCAGTACAAGAGAGGATGGTGGTAGTAAAAAAACAGAGAAACAAACCCAACAGCAATAACAATAACACCAAAGTCCGGTAGAGATAGACAGTGACCTAATTTGGCTTTGTTGGTGAAAGGAAAATTGGGGAGTAGAAGAGCAATCGGAACTGTATCTTATATTATATTGAACTCTACCTGATTTATTATGAAATGTGACTAATACTCTTGTTAGATATAGATTAACCATACCAACTATAATTCTCATACTCTCAGGTGGTGTATCAGACTTCGGCCTCAGAACTCAAGGTAACTAAAACACACATTGCCTATTCCTCTAAAAGATGCTTGCTAGACTTTTCCTCTTTGTGCCCCTTTCTGGGCATGTTAGTATGCTTTTCCAGACCAGATTATGCCTTTTATTGTAGTCCTTTATCTAGTTTGGTTGTCTCCAATTTTGGATATATAAGAAAATTCACTGGGGTGTGGGAAGAAAATATTAGCATATTTACATTTTTTGAAATAAAAATAAGTTAAGCCAAACTAATATTTAATATATGAGTTGCCACTGGTGTTGTCACTCAGGCCATATTGTATATATGTGGCAACATACAGTACATGAGGTATTCTGAAGGAGTGGGGAAGTAGAACTGCCAGGTGCAAGAGGATTGACTGTTTCCATTCATTTCTGACTTAGTATTCAAGTCTATTTAAGTTTATATGTGTCTGGGTAAGTGAACTTATTAATTACATTATCTAGTTTTGTGAAAATTGAACCTTCCAAAATGGACAAATGGATTAAAAAAAGATTCCCAGAAAGAAACCATGTACCAAATATAATACTAATCATGGGGAAGATGAGCAAACAGTAAGAAATTGATGAAATCACATTTTCTACACTACTTGTATGAACTTTTGGGTATCTATAGAGGTAAAAAGCAGAAGTTGGTAAAAAGAAAAAAATTATCAATATTATTTGAATTAGAAATTTACACCTGTTATCTTTAATGTTGCCTCTCACTTTGTTTTGCCTTGAGATATTGGCACATATCGGCACACTGATAGTGTAAAGTCAATATAATTAGAAGTTACTGAAAAAACTAAACTTTTGCTGTTGAAAATGATATAGCTGCCTCAGAGTTCTCACATCTGTACATATAGCTGGTAACAAGTTATAAGTTTTAAAAAATCTTCCAAATGAAGAATTTCAGTGGATATTGAATCATTTGTGAAGTATATGAAAATTCAACTACCTCTGAATAGTTTATAAGACCTGACTCTAGGAAAGATGGAAATTTGAATTTTACCAAAATCTGATTCATGGATAGAATTAGAAATTAATATTTTGATTTAATTTGGGAAATTAACAATGTCCTTCTCCCATTGGAATCTACTTTACTACTATTGTCAAGGGCATCACCATTTTCCCAGCCTTCTAAACTTGAAACCTCAGTTTCACTCTTATCTTTTCTCTTTCACCTCCACCCAGCCCCTACCATATCTAATCTGTTGCAAAGGCTTACTGCATTTACCTTCATAACTCTCTGGTATTCACCCTCTTCTTCCCCCTGATATTGTCACCACCCTGGTGCAGGATCCTCATCACTTCACACCTGGACAATTGTAATAGGTTGATGGTTGATCTGTGTGTCACCACTCTCTCTCCACTCCTGTCCATCTTACACTCAACTGCCAGAGTGATCTTCTAAAAGCACAGGTCTGGCCTGTCACCACCACTTCCATTGAATAAACTCCAATGACTCCTTCATAACCTGTTCTCTTTCCCTCCACCTTTCTATCTAACACCACCTTCATGTTCTCTGGGTTCTTTATTGTTCTTGGAACAAGACACTCCACCTGTGGGCTTTGGGCATTTTCATCAACTAACCTTATGCCTAGAATGTTCTCTGTCTTCTTCTCTATCTTCTCAGTTTTCTGGTTTCTTTCAAATCCCAGCTGTAATCCCATTTTATGCAGGAATGCTTTCTTATTCCTTTTTAATTCTAGTGTTATTTCTACTTTATCCTCTAAATCCTTTGTTTGTTATTAATTGTTGCATATTGGATCCCTCCTTTAGACTGTGAGCTCCTTGAAAGCAATGAATCTTTTACCTTTTTTAATATCTCCAGCCCTTGGCATAGTGCCCGACACATAATGGTGCTTAACAGATGCTTATTCACTAATTGATTCACTTTTCAGTTATATCATCCATCAAAACTAAGTATTGAAATAAACTGAACTTAGAACCATCACTCCAGATTTCTATATCAGAAAGTATTAAACCAATTTTCAGATAGAACAAAGCATGTTTAATCATATTGCCATCACTTAAAATAATATTAATGATGACTTTAGTGAGAACAAAAAGTACCATGCATTCTGTAAATAAACTTGTTTAAAAATATTATTTAACCTTTAACGTCTCTATTTACAGTTATTACTTTATATATGTTTTATAATGTACATAACTGAATAATACGTGCATGTAATTTATAAGTAAATATACATATATTTGCATGCACACAAATACTTTACTGATAGCAGTGAATGATTAATAGTTTGGAAAGTTTTGATCCATTTGATATACAGATATTGCTATGAAACTTCTCAAATTGCCTTTTGCTAAGGAAATCTTCCTTTTCCATATCTTTGACTAATCAGTTTCCATCTAAAAGTTTCCTCACTTTATTATTGCTTTTTTCCCCAAACCAAGTTAAGTTGTCTGACTTTTAAGGTTTGCTTGTACTCTGCTTATATTTGTTATAGAGAGATGGGTTTCCCTGCCCCCCACATCTTCATCAATATCTTCTCTAATGCCAACAAAATCTCTGTTACTCTATTGGGGCAGGGCAATCAAAAATCAGTTTGAGGTAACCCCTTGTAAGTTTTTGCATGGGAAGAGAATTTGTATTTCCTCTCAGAAAAGCTTTCATGCTTCTCTAATCAGCTTTCTACACAGGCTATATGTGGGTTCTGATGTCCAAATTCCCAACACATATCCTGTAGGCATCTTGGAGCTCTGATTCTGCTAATGGCATTTTCTAATCCTTCCTGTGCCTAGATTTATCTGCACTAAGAGAAACTAGTTTGACAAAGTGGAAATATTCAGAGAAAATATTTTTATGATTTTCCTATGGTTGCAAGAAATAAACTTTGACATAAAATTTTATGAAATGCCACAAAAATTGGGAAATTCTATATGGTATGCAAAGATATTTATGAGACTTCCACAATGTATAGGCATTATAAATATGATCATAGTATGGCAAGATCATAGATCTAGAAACATTTCTTGAATATACCCCTTCCTCTATTCTGATGCTACCTTTCTTCTGGTACAACTCATGCCTAGACTATTACAATAGTCCTTTGGTTTGTCTGCTTGCCACCAGTATTTCTCCACTCCAATCCCTTCTTTATTCCTCCATGGAAATGATCTTCTAAAGTTCAAGTTTAACTATATCACTCTTCCTCTCTTTCCATCAATCAACTAAATTGGCTTCCTATTACCTCCAAGACAAAATCTGAAATTCTTCGTTTGGTGTTCAAAGCACTAATTCCACTCCAGCCCACCTTTCCAATCTTCTTATATCTTACATTCTCCCTTAGATGCTATGATCCATTAATGATAGCATCCTTGCTTTCTTCAAATCAGACACTCAATTTATTAGTTCTGGACATTAGCTATCCCATGTCCTTGGAATCTTCTTTGTCTTCATCTCTACCACCTGGCTTTCTTTATTTCCCAACAAAAATCTGACCTTCTACAGGAGACCTTTCCCAATTCCTCTTAATTCTACTGCCTTCCCTCTGTCGATTATTTCCTGTTTATCCTCTACATACCTTGTTTGTACATATTTCGTAACAGGCTGTCTTCCCCATTAGACTGTGAGCTTCTCAAGGGCAGGGAATGTCTTTTCCTTTTCTTTATACTCTCAGTGTTTGGCATAGTGCCTCCCACATATTAAGCAAGGAATATTAATATTAATATTAAGCTTATGGACTGACATAGCCAGCAGGATATTAAAAAACATCCACATCCACATTATTTATTTGTAATAAGCTATTGGAAAATGGTATGCCTTAAAAGGCTACCATAAACATTTCCAACTTGTTTTAAGTTAATATGAATATTTATCTAAGGCATATTCATCAGTTTGCTTTAGCATAAATAATAATGCATTTATTTTTAAAAAGCACTCTCTTCCTGCTGTTTTTGGAAAGTAAATCTTATCTCCCCAGGATTCTATAAGCACAGAGCCTGTAGGGATTTTAGTCTAACCAACTCAGTTTGTAAATCAGAAAACTAAAATCCAGTGAGGTTAAACAGTAATGTATAGTAAATCCTTGATTAACTAAAATTTCAATTAATTGGCTTTCTCATCTTCTGTGCTCCCCTCTTTTTTGGAGGAACATACAAATGGCAGTACAAGTTACTCTTAGGTAGGGGGCAGTGTGGCATAAGGGAAAACACACTAGAATCATAGGAGACCTGGTCCCAATCCCAGATCTGTTATTAACAGGTAGGTGACTTTGAGCAAGTCACTTCCTCCCTTTAATTTCTTTTCTCCTCTTTTCAAAAGGGGAGAAAGAAAGTGAGATGGAATCACATGACCCCCTTTTGTAGGCAAAGCTGGATGGTGAACAATCTAGGACTGGTGATAGTTAGGGAAACTAGTGAGCCAAACTGTTTTCTTTATTAACAAAAGGAGGTGAATAGGAGGAGATTATATTTGCAAACAAAACCTACATTTAGATCCCAGAGATGGTTTCCTGATATAGTTTGGAGTGCCTCAGGTGCCTCCCCACGGTAACATTTTATGATAGCTTTTGAAGAAAGAATTTCCATTTTGGGGTCAGTAAACATTCAGCCCAATCCTATGCTCTGAATCAAGAATTCAGTACAGTAAGAATACATATTTCTAAGGAGGCACTAAAATATCCTTTGTCAGAGAGAGATTTAAAATATTATTTTAGAATAGTAGAATATTTAAATTTGTATTTATTACCATTTTGTTGATGCTTTTATTTATAAATAATTTCAAGATATGTTTCCATCTATAGAACTCTTCCTTGAAACAAAGAAAAGCAGTTCAATAGAACCAGCGTGGATGACATTCTGCAGACATAGTATCCAACTTGTTTTTCAAAAGGACGGAAGTGTATTACTATAAGTACATTTGAGAAAGATAAAACACTGAGGAAAAATAAGTTCTCTGGAAAAAATTAAATGAATCAAAACACTCTACTTCATAATTAAATGAATTAAGTTAATTTCTGACTAATTGAGTTTTGTACATATTATCATATCAATCAATGGAAGAAACTGAGATCTACCTTAAAAAAATCTAGGTACAATTCCAAATATAAATGCCTTCCTTACAGCAAAATTCTCCTTTTATTTTTTAGTATTAGTGAATTTTTGAAACATTTGTTATCTTTGCCTTACTCTTCCAGATTACTTGTAAATCAGTCCATTACTATCATCAAAGTTGTCAACTGTACACAGGGTCTAAGTCATTTGCTTTGGCCATACATTTTGTGCCAAAAAAAGACAACTGAGAGAACACCAACAAAGACTGATTAATATGTCAGTTTTCCCATCTATATAAGTTTTTGGTGACAATAACCTATCCATACATTGAGAAAATCTTTGATGAGTATATTAGTAAGTAATAGGAAAGCTTACTCAAGTAACAAAAATTAGCACTCACCACAGCTTTACTAAGGCAATATTGACTGGAAAATATAGAAAATACACTCCCACCATATTTAGTGCTTGCTAATTATACAAAAGCTATGATTTTACAAAGAAAAATTCTTCTTTAAAGGCTCAAGAAGAAGCCTCCCTTTCACAGGTAAAAATGATTCCTTTAAAGTTTCAACAGAGAGGGGCAACTGGGTGACTCAGTGGATTGAGAGTCAGGCCCAGAGATGGGAGGTCCCAGGTTCAAATCTGCCCTTAGATACCAGCTAGCTGTGTGTTTCTGGGCAAGTCATTTAACCCCCATTGCCTAGCCCTTACCACTCTTCTGCCTTGGAACCAATACACAGTATTGATTCTAAGATGAAAGGGAATGATTTTAAAAAAAAGGTTTCTACAGAGATGATCTTGTTAAGTGATGAGGCTTGTCATTAGGGTGAGACATAAAATACAGAGACATACATAGGCTTAAAGGTGTTTGCCATTATCATGAAGGAGATCCCATTGCAAAATGATTCTCTGGGGGCAGCTGGGTAGCTCAGTGGAGTGAGAGTCAGGCCTAGAGACGGGTGGTCCTACGTTCAAACCCGGCCTCAGACACTTCCCAGCTGTGTGACCCTGGGCAAGTCACTTGACCCCCATTGCCCACCCTTACCACTCTTCCACCTATGAGACAATACACTGAAGTACAAGGGTTTAAAAAAAAATGATTCTCTGTAGGTGGTGAGCTCATCCTGGGCTTCTCATTCATGAAAGATCATAATATCATGGGCGATGGCATCATGCTGATTGCATCAAGACTCAGAAAATTATAGAGACTTCAGAAAAAGATCTATAATGACTTAAAAGAGTGTGATCTAACTAGGCACATAAAACTAACAAAACTCTCTCTGTATAATTAGATGAAGAGCGCCTATTACCTTGATGATGATATAATCGGGCACCATCTGCAATTTGTGTATCTATTTATCTATCTACAAGTATATATGTATGCATAAATTCTATTCACACAATATGTAGGTGCATATATGTACACATATGTATATATACACAGAAATACATTTCTTCACATATATGCATATATAGATAGATCTTCCATAGGCTTACATGACAGTATATTCACTTATGTTCATGGACAAAACTTAATTAGATAGAAATTAACTTAAATATATTTAATATTATATCTAAATCAAAGAGTCAAATGGCCACATATTGGCCCCTTAATAAATAGGAAGAAGAAAATGAGGTGGAGTATTTTAGGAAAATTGAAGATTCCTTCATGTCCCTAATTTTCTTCCAGAAAAGTCCTATTTTTAATACCAGTATTCTATTGGTATTCTTGGGAGGTTGTATTATAGAATACTGGAGTTTCTGAAGAATTAAAGATAAGAATTATACAATGGGCAATGGAAAATGCTAATGAAAGACAGGGAATCTTGTTGGTACAGTGGAAAGAGTGCCAGGCATGAAGTTAGGAAGATATCTTCATGAGTTCAAATCTGACCTCAGACTCTTACTGGTTGTGTCACCCTGGACAAGTCACTTAATCCTGTTTGCTTCAGTTCCTCATCTGTAAAATGAGCTGGAAAATGACAAAGCATTCTAGTATCTTTGCCAAGAAAATTCCAAATATGGTCACGACGAGTCAGACAACTGTAACAACTGAACAGTATAATCACAATGATAGATATAAGAAGGATGCAACACATAAATAAAGAACTACAAAGGAGTGTCTGAATAAAATAGATTAATACATAAATATATGATTGAAAAAGATATACTGGTCACATAGTGACAGGCATTGCAATTGTAGAATCATGGGTTTAGAACTGTATGGTACTTATGATTCCATAAGGGATAGTTGGTAGATGGGCTAATTTGCTCCATTAGCATCTCTGTAATACTCAGAGAAAGCAAATAAGACACTTAACACATTGGGCACAGTCCCTGTGGTGAACTTTTTGGAGGAACCAGACAAAAACCACACAGTATGGACAATTATGGATAGGTTGCCATCTTCATTTTTGATGGCAAACTTCACATTAATGAGATCAAGTTTTTATTTAAATTCTCAATATTGCAACTTTTAGTTTAACAATATTTATAATACATGTGAGCATCACACTTTGGAAAAGAAGAATGGTGTGTCTGGGGGTGAAGGTAGTTGAGAGCCATCCTGGGTGTCCCTTAAGTAGGTTGTGAATTAGCAATCATCTTGTAGAAGAGATGCATAGTGAATGTTGATGTGCAATAAAAATCCTTTCAAGACTGAGACTGTGAGACTTTAAATGCATCTGTTTCCTTGCTCATCTTGGATCTCAGTAAACTTGGAGTATATCTTTGCTCCTCCAAATGTGCCTTGAACTCTGAATAGGATGTCTTCTTCTGAGTAAAGTTACTAGCCAGTAGGGAAGGAGAAAAAAGATAAATCCTCTTCTCCCTTCCCCAGGATCCTTCATAAAGCAATTCTGAGACTTTGTGTACTCCTTCAAACTCATGAACATTTTTTAATAGTTTTCCTATAGTTTTCTCAAAGTATGGCCCTTGACGGTCAATAGAATTGCCCTTTCTGAACCATGCAGAAAAATATTCACTCCTCATCAAATGATTAGAGCAAGGATACATCTTTATAGTCAGTTTAATATCTCAATGCTTTGTAATTATATTCTGTTCTGGAGGAGAGAGGGGTTGGTCAAAGTGCAATTTCCTTATAAGCCATTTTCCAAATGGCAAATGGTCAAAGGATATGAAAAAGCAGTTTTCAGATGAAGAAATCCAAGCCATCAACAAACATGAAAAAATGTTCAAAATCACTCTTGATTAGAGATGCAAATTAAAACAATGCTGAGATACCAGCTCACCTCTATCAGATTGGCCAATATGACAGTAAAGGAAAGTAATAAATGTTGGAGGGGACATGGCAAAATTTTAGGACACTAATGCATTGTTGATGGCGTTGTGAACTGATCCAGTCATTCTGGAGGGCAATTTGGAACAATATCTAAAAGGCTATAAAATTGTGCATATCTTTTGATCCTGTAATACCACTACTAGGTCTGTATCCCAAAGAGATAATTAAAAAGGGGGAAGGACCTACTTATACAAAAATGTTTATAGCATTTCTTTTTGTAGTGGCAAAGAGTTGGAAACTGAGGGGATATCCATCAATTGGGGAATGGCTGAACAAGTTGTGGTACATGTTGCGATGTAATATTACTGAGGTTTAAGAAATGATAAACAAGATGATTTCAGAAAAAAAAAACCTGGAAAGGTCTGTATGAACTGATGCGGAGCAAAAAAAGCAGAACTGGGAGAACATTGTACATAGTAACAGCAATATTGTACGATGATTAGCTGGGAAAACTTGGCTATTCTCAGCAATGCAATTTTCTAGGACAATCCTAAAAGACTTATGACAGGGAATGCTATCTACCTCCAGAGAAAAAAAATTTTTGGAGTCAGACAAATGTGGATCAAAGGATATTATCTTTCACATCAGTGTATTTATAGTTTTATTTTGGAGTTTTGGTTTTGTATTAGTGTGCCCTTACAACTATGACCAATATGAAGAGTGTTTTGCATGATAATAAAAAAAACCCAAAGTGCAATTTCTTACACTTGTTCCTCTTTTTAGGCTTTAGTTCTGTGATGCAGTTTCTGATACTCTTAACTGATACTTTATCCTTCATCTGTGACTTTTATCATCTGATCAAGTTTTATAATTTTTTTCTTCACATGGAAACAGATGGAAAAGATTTTTGGGGAAGGGAAAGGGGAAGGATTATTTGTTATGGGAAGAATAGCTCCCAAGCCTTTCTGATTTCATAGATAAGAACCTTAAGGCTTAGAGAGGTCAACACAAAGCTATTATAGAAGTATATTATTGTTTATTTTATATATTATATGCATATAATG
This sequence comes from Gracilinanus agilis, assembly GCF_016433145.1. Lineage (NCBI taxonomy): Eukaryota > Metazoa > Chordata > Mammalia > Didelphimorphia > Didelphidae > Gracilinanus > Gracilinanus agilis. The sequence continues at coordinate 101,458,009 of NC_058130.1, forward strand.
CATTTTATATATTGTGCATAATATATAAAAGCATATTATCCCTAGATACAGAAGATATGTAGATATTAATACAAACATATAAGCCCATGTGCCATTCTCTAATAGAGAAATGGTCAATGGATGTGAATAAACAGTTCTCCAAAATATGTGAAACTATTAACAGACAGATGAAGCATAGCCTTACCACTAATATTAAGAGGCATATAAATTAGGAAAACTCTAAGGTTTCAACTAATTCATGAGAAATTGGCAGAGATAATAATAAGTGGAAACAGTCAATATTGGAAGGGCTTTGAGAAGATGGTCACAACAGAATACTGGTAGAGATGTAAATTGAGTCAATCATTTTTTGGGAAACAATTTAGAGTTAAGTGAAAAAAGTGATCAAAATATCAATACACTTTTTTTTCATTAGAAAAATCAAGTCTTTAATCAGGAAAGGGATAGGTCTAATATTTGGCCGCCCAGCATCAAGAACTTTACAGGGCTACACCTTGGGACTCTGGGAACGTATTCCTGGGAGTATCACCATGCTAAATGACGGCTCCCAGGAACCATAGAACTTTGGGAACTTATATACCTCTTGGGGAACTGGGGACAGGGGATTATGAGGAGAAGTCCAAGACAGGATTATCACAGAGAGGCTGATGCTTTACAATGGATACAAAAGTGAAAGATCCAGCAAAAGGCTGGGCTACCTGGGAAAGGACTTTGATACTATGGGAGAACCTACCAGAACAAAAAGGGTACTTAACATTGATTAGATTTGCTAGCCCCACCTCAGCTGGCATCATCAATTACCCCAAAGTCTTTCCTCCAGTCTGAAACTCTTGAGTCTGAGAACCCTCCCCAAGGGTGAATTCTCAGGGGTACAGGGGCAAACTTTGGGTTTCCAGATTTCAAGTTGACACCCACATGTACAAAATAAGGGACTCAGACCACAAGACCTCTGAGGACCCCCACAGCTCCGGATCTATGAGCGCAGGACAAGTCACTCAAACTCTCTGCCCCAGCCCATTCATCTACAAAATGGATATACCAAAACCTTACCTTCCTCAACCATGAGTCAGCCAAGCATACTGGTGGATAGAGTGCTGGACCCAGAAACAAGAAGACTGGAATTCAAATTCAGCCTCTGACGCTAGCTCTGTGATCTTGTTCCCTGAACCTCTGTTTGCCCAAGTTTCCTCATCTATGAAATGGGGGCAATAATAGCACCTATCTCCCAAGGTTATCATGAGGATCAGATGAGATAATAATTGTAAAGCACTAAGCACAAAGTAGCACATAGTTGGTTCTGTGTAAAGGCCAACTATTATTCTGAGGATGATGTTGTTGGAAGACTATCAATACACTTTTATTCATTCATTCATTCACTCATTTATTTTTACAGTGGGATCTAGTGATACCAGATTTTATATGTTAAGAGTTTTATCAGTACTTGTATAGGATTCTGTTATATAGAACATTATTGGTATACATCAATACTTCTATACAGAATTCAATAATACAAAAAGTATCAATCAACCAATCAAATGTAAAAAATTATACAAATGGGATTTGTACAGGAGAAAATAAGGTTTTAAACAAATTCAATACACTTTTACCAAAAGATTCCACTTAAAGGCACATATCCCTATATCAAAATTAAAAACAAAGTCCCATATATATCCAAATATTCATGACAGCACTCTTTGTGGTAGCAAAGAATTGCAGATAAAGTAGATGCCCCTTAATTATAGAATAGTTCAACAAACTTGTATAACAAGAATGTATCACAATATTATTGCACCATAAAGAATTTTTTAATGCGATTGATTCAGAGAATCTGAGGAAGACATATGAATTGATATAGAATGAATTCAGTGTAACCAGGAAAGAAATATATACAATAACCTTAATAATGTAAATTGAAAGAACAATGAAATGAAACTGAGTGGTGTGTAATTATTATGACTAACCTTGGTTATGGAGAGGAAACAATAAAATACATCTACCTTTCAGTGGAGAAGTGGGTTCTATAGACTCTTGTATATACTGTCAGATGTAGTCAGTGTATAATTTTATAAAAATTATATAATTGTTACAAGAGCAGACTCAATAGGTAGGGGAAAGGAGGAGGGATATATTCAGAAATGAATGTGATAGAAAAACAAAAGGCTTCAATAAAGCTTTAAAAAGCCCATTAGCTACAGTATTATTAAAATATGGTGAATTTTTATCATATAATTCATTTTAGAAAGAACTAGTAATGTTGTCGGTTAGAGATTAATATAAGAAATAAGGGAATGCCTGGAACATGGTAGATGTTTAATAAATGATTGTTGAATCCTCCCTTCTTCCCTCCCTCTTTGCCTTTCTTCCTTGCTTCTTTGCTTCCTTCCTTTCTTCCCTTCCTGTCTTCTTGCCTGCCTGCTTACATGAGAATCCTGCTCTCTGTGATCCATAGGGATTTATTTTGTGAGAAGTTGAAGCTGCTACTGTAAAGGTGCAAAGCCTTTGATAGCACTCAAAGCGTATCATTTTTAAACTGTGCCTAGCGTGCACCAAATATTTTATGTTGGCTCAGATTATTGGACCAGGGATTGAGTGAATCTTAGCCTCTAGTTTTTAGGGGCATCTCTTGCCAAAAGGAAGACAAATCCACTTTGATCTTTTTATATCTTGGTTCAGTCCATCCAGGTCTTATATTTTATAGTCAGAGATATGATATAAGTGGTACCCACATTTAAAAATTAAAAAATTAATGACATTTAAAATTGCATAATGAAAAATATAGAGGGCTTCAGAATCTAGTGTGTCATCTTTGTGCAGAGGACATGCTAGTTTACTTTGTACTATTTTAATTTTACTATATTGCTATCAAAGAAAGCACTATTTTGTTTCTTAAAACATGCAGTATACCATAATTAGTATTATGATATCCATAATATGTAAGAGTTAATGTTTCTATGATCTTTAGCTTATTCTCTGAATTGTGAGTTTACATTTTATCCTTGATCTTTTCATGAATTTTCATGTAATTTTGAAGTGAAATTTTCAGTTAATTAAATTAAGCTTGGTGAGCTCACATGCTGGGAAAAACTGGGGTTTTGCAGAAAATTCCTTTTCAGTTCCTATTTCTATCAATTTTCTCCCTGCTCCTTATTTGTTCTTTTTGATGTATTGCCTCCCATTTTCTATGCCATATTATTCCTCAGAATCTCTCTTTATGCCTTCTATTCTGTTTGGACTACTATAATCTTCTGTAGAAAGTTTTTTGGCAGCCAAAAAAACCTCTCAATGGCAGTCCTAAAAAAAGAGTAATATAGACACGTTATTTATCTTAACCCAAAGGGTTATAATACTATTGTATGGATTTACTTGTATGCCCTTCAACACCACAGGTGACTGCTGCCACTAGGACTAAATCTATCCAGGGGATCACATAATCTGGAAAATTAATGGCAGAGCCACATTAGAACATGGATATTCAGAGATCCCAAGCCTGAGAAAGGGTTCATGGCTTGAAATGAGAAAACTACAGTTGCTAGCCAGCTATTTGACTAAGACCAAGACCTTTTAACTAACCCCTGTGATTTCTTGTTCATTTCTTTTAATTGGGACTAACACCTGACCTAACATATTCATACTGTGGATAGTGGTGTAAAATGAGGCGTTATATAAAAGTTCAGTATGCCAATGCCAGGTTAGTAACGCCTCTGCTATTGGACCATCTAAATCTCAGATCAGAGCTGAAAACTAAAAATGAAACCAAAAAAAAATCTAAGGGCCCAAAAGACATTTTGTAAGTCCCTAACTTGTGTTGTCTGTTCCTACAGGAGACCCACAGTACATTGTGAATTTCATGGATTTAACTTCCACTGTTTTAACTAATTTGGTTTTCTAAATCCACAGTGGATTAGAAGCAGAAAATACAGAGAAAAACCTATTATTGGAAGGCATACAGATGAGAAAAAAAAGCTGCAATTGATAGCCTGATAACAAGAGAGAGAGAATAGAATAGTATAATGAGCAGATACGAGAACCAAAAATTACAGTAAACTAACACTATTTGGAGTAGGGGGAAATAACTCTATCCCTTTCAATAATGCTGAGGTATTACTTCTAGTGGGGTACAGTGAGATGGCACAGTGGATAGTGTGCTGGATCAGGAGTCAGGGAAACTCAAGTTCAAATCTGATCTCATATACTTCCTAGCTCTGTCACCCTTGCTTATTTTCTGCTTGTCTCAGTTTCCTCATCTGTAAAATAGGGATAATAATTAAAGTACCTACTTCTCAGTGTTGTTGTGATGAACAAATGAGATAATAACTGTATTTAGCAGAGTGTCTGGCACATACTTCATAGTTCTATATAAATGCTAGCTATTATTATTAATATTAACAGTAGTAACCCTGAATCTTCAAAAAAAGATTAGATTATGTTCAATGAATTCTATTTAATAAGGGAAGGACAACTATTGATGGGGATTTGGGGTCGTAAAGTTTCTATATAGATTTAATTGAAAGCTTTTTGTACCTATCCCATAACATACCGTGGCCGTGAGACAGTCTAAAATGTGTGAGAAACTTTGGAAATATTACTATTTAAAATGGCTAAAAAAGCTAATCCTCAACTTTCTTGAAAACGTGGCCAGCTCAAGTGATTTTATTAGCTAAGAAAACTCAGATAGTCAAGGTTTTACTCTAACAAAATTGTCTTCCCTTTTATGTGTTAGTTGTGAAGTAAAGGTTAAAACTCAAGTATTAGAAAAACAAGATAATTCCCATTCTAATTAAGGTTGGAGTCTCTGACATCTCAAAGAGCATAGATTATTTTATTTTATTTTATAAAGTTTCATTAAAAACCCTGACAGAATATATTTTTACTCACACACCTTCACTTCACTGGGAATAAAATAAGAAAACTAAATCCCTTATAACAAATATGAAGTTGAGCAAAACAAATTCTTTTATTGACTTGTTAAAATATATATATGTCTCATTGTGTACCCATAATTATGATTTCTCCATCAGCATCTGTCCTCTGGAATCACAGATGGCCATAACGTTGATGACTATTTTATCTTTCAAAGGTATTGGACTTTACTATGTTATTATTGTATAAAATTATTCTGGTTCTTCTGACTTCTTCATCAATCTATAAGAATCTTCAAAATTATTTGTTTTTATAAAGTGATGTTTTAACTGCTTGATCACATGAGTTGATGGGGATATGATTGGGGATGTAGACTCTAAATGATCACCGTAATGCAAATATTAATAATATGGAAATAGGTCTTGATCAATGACACATGTAAAACCCAGTGGAATTGCACATTGGCTAAGGGAGTGGGGTGGGAGGAGGAGAGGGAAAGAACATGAATCATGTAACCATGGAAAAAGATTTCTAAATAAATAAATAAAAAGTGATGTTTTAGTAGAAATTATCAAAAGTGAAGCATTTTTTCATCTTAGTAATTTTAAGCTCTTTGATTCAACAAATATTTTTTAGGCATTTTATAGTCAACAAATATTTATTCAACTCTTATCTATGAGATGCTGTGCTAAGCACTGAAAATAGCAAATAGAAGCAGAATGGCAATCTATGATAGGAATGTTCTGGTAAATGTTTTACAACCAGCTCTATGGAAAAACAAATATGCCCATGATACATATTTAAGTTTAATCTACATTATTGTGATTTCTCCCATCATTTTCTTAATTCTAGATATCCAACATAACAATAAGTAAGTCAAGGCCCAATTTTCAGTTTTTTACCTATTTACCTATTCCGTTTTTCACCTATTTATGCCTACTTTTAAGGTGTAAAATGCTCACTCAGAATGTAACAATCCCTTAGATTCCTTCTGATTTTGTGATGGAGACATTGCCTGAAGCACCAATGCACTAGGAGTCTTAGTGAAAGGGGCTAGATCTGGAGGGGGTCCAGAGTATAGGAGGCTATCAAATTTTCTGAAATGTCAAGGAAGGATAAGTAAGAGCCAACCCCTTTCTTCATATTTACTTACTTTCCTGTTTAAATTCTAAATTCTAGAGTTGGGATCTCCGATACTTAGCCCCTTCCTTTTCTCTTTTCCTACCTCTACAAATGGAAGCAGATGATATAGAACTATCCCCAGGCACCCCAAGGATGCGGTAGGGTAAGCAGTATGAGGTTTGGAGATACTTTGGCAGAGTATTGCACAAAAGTGAAGTGCTTGACAGTTTCTTGGCAGTCTTACTTTTACTATGCTCCATAAAGTATGTGACCACAGAAAAGTTTACTTGCTTCATGTAAATACAGAGGATTGGAAAGAGTTAGATAATTTCCCAGATATGGAGTGGGCAAAGGGTCAATAAGTTTCCTAAAATATTCTAAATATTTGGAACCATATCTAATATCAGCCCCAAATCAATGTTGAACCCTTACATCTAATGTTTTCCTCATTATTTAGCAATCTGAATTCATTGGTTTGTTAGAGCTGGTGACTGTTGCAGATACACTAGAAAGAATCTTCTGGACAGGTACATAGGTAAAGTCTCTCTTACTAGTTATTTAATATGGGTGAGAGCCTACTTTTCTGTAGGTCTTCAGAAAATAGGACATGATCCATATGTCAGCTATACTGCTAACAAAGTGTTACCTGGGATGCTTTCCAGATGCATTCCCAGCCTGCACCATCTTTCACTTTTAGGACAAAGATGGGTCATTACAACTGTAAGTTATCATCCAGGACCCCTGGGTATTGGGCTCATAAAATTGGCTCCAATCCTGGGGAAATATCCAAAATATCAATAATTTTTTGGCTTGTAATGCCCTTAGACAGTTTGCTCCAGAAAAATCTCTGAATATTGTTCATATTTATATGTTCAGAAGTGGATAAAAGGGTCTCTTTGTATCCTACACAAGCATTCAAGGCAATGCCTTATTTATCAAATATGGGACAACCTTTATTTCATCCTATAAATAATGGAGAAAATTTACAATATCCCTGGGAGTCCACAAAGAATGCACAAAACATATAAAGGATTGGCAACAATCCACAAATAGTTGATAGAATTATTATTTCTTTCTACTTAGTCCTACTTTTCCCCACAGTCCTAAAGTCCTCCAATCCCATGGTTTGGACACCCCTGTAGAAGGGATGATTTTATTTGGCAATCTCCAACTGTTCTAATGGATTACATTTTCTATAGGGAAATACATAGTCAATTCCACTCAGTCCCATCTGAAAGTTGTACTTTTCCTGGAAGGGAAACACCGTTGGAATCAAGAGACAAACAATACCTTGACATTCCAGTAAGATCCTCTCTTATTTCACAGTGATACTTGGAGAAACTCAGTCTTAATTGAATTCAATTGTGAATGTAAAACAAAAAAAACCAACCCTCATTGTTTTGAGAGGGGGTTAATATTTTCTCCAGGTGACTGTCAAAGGGATCAATGAAACAAAAAGGTCCAAAGCATCTGCAAGAAAAAAAAAAGATATTCAAGACTAAAAGGAGAAAAGGCTTAAGAGGGTTTGTCAGCTCCCCCCCCCCGCCCCCCACCAAGTAGGCTCCTCAACAAGAGTCCCTCCTGGCAAGAGTTTGATTCTTCTTAGAGGGTGAGTGGGGGGAGCTTTCATCTCTCAAGCTTAATTAGATGTCTTCAGTCCTCTAAACAAGATGCTATTGATTATGGCCACACCCTACATGGGGAAATGTTTTCAGAAGTCCCAATGGTTTAACATTGTAGGACCTTCAACTTGATTGAGGATCTTCTTCATCATTTCCTTACAAAATTATGAATAGTTCATCTGCTTTTTCACTTACTTTGTAATAGTCATTGTATGTATTTTTCTCCTCATTTCTGCTCACTTCACTCTGAATCAATTCGGATAATTCTTTCCATGTTTCCTTAAATTTGTTATTCATTGATTCAATTTAGTAGGACTTGGATGTGAGTCCTGCCAATGGTGGTCACTATCTATGAGACCATCAGAGGCCTCACTTGATTTTTCTTAAGTTTTGATTTCTCATCTGCACAAAGTTATTCTTCACAAAGTTATTGTCAGGATCAAACATAATCATGTATGTAAATTGCTTTATAAGCTTTAAAATGATATTTACACATTAGTGGGTTTCTTCCCAGTCAGCCAATCAATGGGCACAGGATTTTTATATTTTAATGGTCATAAAAGTATTGCTATGAATATTTTGATGTACGTGGAACCATTCTTTTTGTCTTTGACTTCTTGGGGTGTATGCCCAGTAGCTTTCTCCTAGTTCTAAAGCAAACATATTTGGTGGGTAGAGATATAGAGTGAGTGTGGTGAGAATTGGGGCTATAATTCCTGCTGTTGATATTATTTAGTTATGACAGAGAACAATTAATCCTACAACTAAAATTAAAGGAGCAGAAGTCCCCTGGTGAGGTTGCAATAACCCAAACATGCCAAACATTGAAAGGTCACCATACTGGGAAGAGATAACTCAGAGGATACATCAAGTTTAAATATTCCAACAGAATTTTAAGCAGAAGGCAAAAGAGCTTTGTCTGCAAAATCTGAGGCTCCGCATCAGAGCAGCAGGGGAGGGTACAGAAGCAGTCATTTTCATCCAGACTGGTTATGTTCAGGGAACATTTAGCACAATTATCTCTTTGCGCGGCTTCTGGAAGAAACAAATACACTCTCTCTCGTTCTCTCATCAATGTTAATCTTTTCCTAGTTACAGAGACCTTTTTATTATTTATACTTTATAAAATTCACCTTAGTGTTTAAATTCATGTACTGTGCCAGAAATGTTTCTTTGACCTGAAGAAAAATTAATGTGGGATGTCTACTATGAATATATAAATAGGAAATTAGGCTGCATTTTACACAGTAACAGAGCTGAGCCAGTGTAGTCTATTCAGTAGTTTGGACCATTTTTATAATTACTACAGATTTCTGTAGCCCAACAGAATGGGTTGGAATAAAAGAAATATCCAGGGATCTTGGGTTCAAGACTTGTCTCTGCCTCCTCCTGACTTTGTGACCACAGGCAAATTTCTTAACCTCTCCAGGTCTCAGTTTTATTAGCTATAAAAAGAAGCATTGAACACAGTCTATAAATTGGCTTGTAAAGTCTATGAGATACTTTGATTCTTTATCCCTTATGAGAAGGAGGTTCTTGCTGAATGTGTTAGGCCCTCTACTCTTTGAGGTCCTCTTTTAAAATGCAAATGCTCCTGGGGGGAACATTTAATCCTCTAATTTTACAGAGACCCAGAGAGACAAAATGACTTAATCAAAGTCACAGATGGAAAATGGTGGAACCATTCACTAGAGCTAGGATTAGAACGCAGGTTTTTCAGTCTAAATTCTATGTATAGAACCTGATAACTTTATAATTCTGCCCTTGAATGTACATGCTTTTCTGTTTTTGCTGTCTAGTGCTCTTATATAACTTATTAAGGAAGGAGTATTTTCTATGAAATAGTGGGGGTAACAAATGTATAGAGTGAATTAGTTTTATGGCAAAAAGCTTTATGAGATGGCTTTCCCTAACTTCTCTATTCCTTTGAATACAGGACAGGGAAATAACTAGTTAGCTGAGAAATTAAGAATAAAGATGGAGAACCACAAACCTACTATGATATCAGGTAAGCCTCTTTATTGACTGGAATTAAAAGTAAGACTGGAATGATGAAACAATATGTGCTCTAATTTTCATTTGTCTCCCTTTAAAAATTATCTACCCTTTTACCATTTCCTTAGAATCCAGCTTTTCAGAAATTGGTTGAACAAAAAGCATTCATTAAGCATCTACTATATGGCACCTACTGTGCTGAGGTTATGAAGCCATGCTTGAAAACTCTGGCAATCAAATAAGCATCTATTCAAGTTATGGTTTTGATTGTACAAGTCCCTGTGGTGGTTGCTATAGAGATAGAAAGTTGAATAAGGCAGGGGTTCCTGCCCTCAATGGACTTGTAATCTAGCAGGGGAGATAGACACAGAAATAGCTACACAAGAAGCTCCATGGCAAGGGCTATATTAACAGAAAAAAGTGAGTGGCATCTTCAGGCAAGACATTCAGGTCAAATTCAGGAAAGATCAGCCAAGAGGGTGAGAGTCCTGGAGAGGATGCTATAGGTGGTTCACTTTCAGGACCTGGGGATGTTTAGCCTGAAGAAGATAAGACTGAAGGGTGACATGATAACAATCTTCAGGTAGTTGACAGGCTGTCATATGGAGGCAGGACTTGTTCTTCTTGTTCTCAGAGGACAAAATTAGAACAACAGGTGGAAGTTGAAGAAAAGCAGATTTAGGATCAATTAAATATTTTTACATATTAGAGAGATTCAAAAGGGGAATGGGCTTCTTTGGGAGGTAGTGGGAGTCTATTCATTGGAAATTTTCAAAGAGAAGCTAGATCACCTCTGGTTAGTGGTGAAGCTATTTGATTGTGGCCAAATCATCTTACTTCTCTGGGCCTTAGTTTCCCCATATGTAGTATTTATATTTAGATCCATCTCATAGCCTGTGTGTATACTTTATAAAGTAGAAAATACCTTGTAGATGCTTAAGAGAGTTTTGTTGAATGAAATACAGGAATATGAAGTATTGTTATTACATGATGACTGTGGCAGAAAGGCATATAGCATCAAATGCTTGGGTTTTTTAATTTTTTTTTATATTTGGATTTTTTTAAGTTTTTATTTTGAATATTTTCCCATAGTTACATATTTCATGTTCTTTCCCTATCCCCCAAACCCCCAACCCCTCTTAGCCAACATGTGATTCCACTGGGTTTTACATCTATCATTGATCAAGACCTAATTCCATATTATTGATAGTTGGATTAGAGTTATCGTTTAGTGTCTACATCCCCAATAATATCCCCATCAGCCCGTGTGTTCAAGCAGTTGTTTTTCTTCTGTATTTCTCCTCCCACAGTTCTTCCTTTGAATGTGGCTAGTTTTCTTCCTCATAAGTCCCCCAGCCTTGCTCTGGATCCTACTAGTAGAGAAATCTGTTATGTTCAATTGTACCACAGTGTATCAGTCTCTGTGTACAATGTTCTGGATCTCCTCCTTACACTTTGCATCAATTCCTGGGGGTCATTACAGTTCACATGGAAAATGCAATGATATTTGTAAAGCATTTGCAAACCTTAAAGTATAACATAATGCTTGATATTTTTACTAGCTCTTGTGAGACCCAGAATGATTAAGCGTGAAGATACTAATGGATTAAAAAAGCTAACTTCCTTATTATGAGATCTTCTTCTTGAGAAAATATGTATCATAGAAATTCCCACCCTCAACAAAAACAATTCTTGCAGGTTTGCTTTTAGGTAGGCATGCGACAAGATGTGACCTATCAAAAATACTACTGTCTTTTTAAAATTTTGAACTTAACAAATATAAAATTTAAAATAGTTCAATATCAACAAATCCAAAGGAGAAACTATGAAATCATTATATATAGTTTATGTTTAAGAAGTATACATGTGTATATATATACATATATACCTATCAAATTATATATAAAATTAATAATATATTTTCTTTTCCACTGTAAAGCTGCTCTTTAAGTTCATTTTCATCTAATATCACTTGGACATTCATATTTTGGAAGTCAATAGAGGCATGTCATTTAGCCAGTCAACCTGCCTTCTTGTTTTCTTGCATCTGGCACTCATTCTGGAGGTGATTCTACTCTTTTAGAATCTCTAGTGTTGACATAGATCCAATTTCCCCCATCTTGCTCTCTGGTACAACAAAATTTCCTCCACGGAAATGTTTTTTTTAGGCAGCTTTCCACATGCTCCTCTTATAATAAGCTTCTGAAAGTACCATCTTTGTTCTCATATCAGTCTATGATAGGCTTTTTTCCAAAGATGTTGGCAACTTGGAAAATTAGATTAAGCATGTTTTTACTCTAATGAACTCTGATAGCTAGAATAAACTCTATGCAAAGTAATAGTAGTTTTAGTAATAAAGAAGTGATGTAGAACTATAGATTGATTTTTAAAATTTTGTATTATTTTAATAGTTTTTTTTAAATCAGTGACTTGAATGAAGACATAGATAACATAATTGTAAAATTTGCCATTGACAGAAAGCTGGAAATCATAGCTAACTGTTTAATAAGAGTCATGATCCAAAAAGACCTCAACAGACTGTAAGGCTAGGCCAAATGGAATAATTAAATTAAGTTCAATAAGCATTTATTAAGTACCTGATTTGTCTTTCTATCCCCTTCAGTATTCAAGCAAGATATTGTGGTGTGTTGAGAATAGAGATACAAAATGAAAAATAGTCTTGTCATTGAGGAATTCACTTTTTACTAAGATAAAACAAAATTTAGTAGGACAAATCTAAAGTTTGCCACTTAGAATAATAAAACTCGATGTGGCATGTACAAGAAGTGAAGGGAATGACCAAACTGTAGTTTCAATGAAAAAAAAGGCCTATGAAAGTTAGTGGACTGAAAGCTCGATATGAGTTCAGTACTAAGTCAAAGAAACTCCAAAGGTGTTCTAGGCAACATTAAGAGAGGGAGATAATTGATCCATTATGCTATGTTCTGACCAAACCATATCTGGAAAATTTTATTTAGTTCTAGGCATTACTCATTAGATACATTATAGATTATCAGAGGCATTTCCAGAAGAAGACAATCATGATGGTCAGAGGACTGTTGGAATACTTATCCTGTGAAGACTGACTTGGAAAATTGATGATATTTAGCATGGAAGGCTATGATGGCAGAGGGATTAGATTCCTGCTTGACTTCAAAGGGCAGAATTAGCAACAATGGGGAGAAGTTTCTGAGAAATAGCTCTAAGCTTGATGTAAGGGAGGGAAAATACCTTTCTAACAAGTAATGGGCTTTAATTGTTAAAATGGATTGCCTGGGGAAAGTGGGAAGACTTCATAGTAGATCTTTAAATTGAGGCTGGTCAGTACTTATTGGGAATACTCTAGAAGTGATTTTCAGATAGGTAGAGGAGGGAAAAGAGGTACATCTAAGTTTCTCTCAATTCTTCACTTCTTTGATTATGTTAGAATTCAAAGGTACCTTAGAGACCATCTAATCCTTTTATAAAGAAAGAATTTGAGGTTCAGGGAAATGAAATATCTTGCCCAGTATCATATAGCTAGTACATTTCCCACCAGGGATTAGAACCTTCTGACTCCAAATTCAGTTCTTTTTCTGCAACAAATTACCTTTGCAGAAGGTACACACACAACCACACATACACTTATTCTAGATCTATAAGCAAACCAATCTAGTTTATACATAGATATACAAATATGCAAAATAAAGGGAAGGAAGTTAATTATAGTCACATGTTAAATTGTGTACATTCTTTGTTAATAGATCAGTGTATTCTAGCCACTGGTCTTCAGGGTATCTAATACAATTTTACTGATTTCCAAAACTTTTTTGATTACCAAAAGTATTTCATAAGATTTATCAAAATTATAAAACTCTTCCTCTTCCCTTTTTCCCCCCATTCCCCTTTATCCCATTTTTAGCTCCTGGCCCACAAAATTTAGAGCAGTGATTCTCAAAGTGGGCGCTACCACCCCCTGGTGGGTGCTGCAGTGATCCAGGGAAGCGGTGATGGCCACAGATATATTTATCTTTCCTATTAATCGCTATTAAAATTTAAAAAATATTTAATTTCCAGGGGGTTAAGTAATATTTTTTCTGGAAAAGGGGTGGTAGGTCAAAAAAGTTTGGGAACCACTGATTTAGAGAGTCTCTTTTATTGGGCCATAGTAGGGCTTAGGATGGAAATATGGGTTTAGATTTTTTTGTCATTGTTCTAATTTTAGAAGTTTAGTATTGGGGTTAAATAAGTTCCTGGTATTTTAATGAGGAACATTGAAGAATGGAACCAGGATGGAAGACTGGAAAATTAGCTTATTGAATATGGTAGGAAAAAGACCTTTATTGATGTTCTCTTTTCATGTGCCTTATTATGGTATGCCAGGGAACTTTGGTTTGCAAAGGCTTTGACAGAGTAACTAAATCTCTGATATATATATATATATATATATAACCAACTGGAAGGGCTTCCAGCATGGCTCTGGCTGGTGGCTAAGCACCTATTGAATATAACTGATGTCAGGAGGGTTCACCACTAGATTTGGTCATTAGGTGATCAATATTTTTGGCTACAGCAGCTGATAAAACCATCTGCTTGGATGTGAAGGGTGGCATTGCTGGAATGATAGTACCACAATGATGGAAACATTGATTTGTAAAGGATTGAAAGAGGACTGAAAGCATTATAAAGAATCTGAGTAAGTATTAATTCTCTCAGTATGCTTTGGCTTTCATTTCTACTTCAATCTAACTACATAAATGGGAGAGGAAATGGAAGAACCAGTCCTTGATGTTGGGAATAATTTATGAGGTTTACATTTTTACCATTTATTGTTTTTATGAACAACACCAATAGAATATATTCAGAGGAAGAGGCAATTTAATTCTTTTTAGCTAGATTCCCTCCCCATGTCCCCCACAGATTCATTTAAGAGTATCGACAGGAGAGTGAAATATTTAAAATTTTACTTAAGAAAGATCATCTCAGAGATATTTGTCATAGGAAAATGCAACATATAACAAATAAGTCTTTTTACCCTGAAAAATGTAAGCCCTAACAGTTTTCCCATCAGGGTGAAAGGCCAATTATGGTTAAAGAAGAAAAGCTATTTTAAGTTATTTAACAGAATCACTTTCAACTACAAGCCACCATCCATTTTCATGCCTATCAGGTTTGTGTAGCTTTTATTGGCTTCTCTATTTTATACCAGTCTGTATATTAAATTAGTTACTTCTGTGCCATACAGAGCTGGAGCATTTTCCAGTTTTAAAAATTGACCAGTAGTCATGAGAGAAGAAACAGCTTCAAAACCTCCACGTTTGGCTTCTTATCATGCAGCAGGAATAGTCTCAATTGTAAAGTGACAAGAATAGCAGGCTATTAGAAATCATGGTTAAAATTTTTTCCCCTCATGGAATAGATTTCTAATTGACCACTGGATAAACTAGAGAAAGGATGGGGGAAATTATGGAAAAAATAGATTTAGAGCTGAAAGGAACCTCAGAGAACATCTAGTCCTCTCATTTTCAGATGAGAAAACTGAGACTTAGGGAGTTTGAGTGCCTTCCTCAAGGTCACATATAAATAATGAGGTTTTAGATCAGATCCCACATCCTCTCTGATTTTAAATCTAAAACCCTTTCTACTGTACCACTGTAAGACTTGAAAAATATAGTTCTCTAAAATGCCTTTTGTAAGAAAGAGTTAACTAAGTGCATAGACTACCCCATATTTCTTTAAAAAACTTGAGGAAATCTTCATTTAGATACTGCTTATTCAATAGAACTGGCATCTAGGTGGCATAGTAGATAGAGGGCAGGGTGTGGGGTCGAGGAGAACTAAGTTCAAATCTGGGTGCACTTATTAGCTGTGTGATCCTGGGAAAATCACTTAACCCTGTTTGCCTCATCTGTATAATCTGTACAATTAGCTGGAGAAGGAAATGGCAAATTACTCCAGTGTCTTTGTCAAGAAAACTCCAAATGGGGTCATAAAGAGTTGGACACAACTACAATGGCTGAACAATAAATATTATAGAACAGTTACCTCTAAAGCCTAGATTTTTGTATTTTTAGGACTTTGATGCTGACTACTCCATTTAGTTTTAAACAATCTTCCCTAATGTTTTTCTTTTATTTAAAAAAACCCTTACCTTATATATTAGAATTGATACTGAGTATTGATTCAAGGAAGAAGAACAACAAGGGATAAGCAATTGAGATTAAGTGACTTGCCTATGGTCACACAGTTAGGACATTTCTGAGACCAAATTTGAACCCAGGACCTGCCATTTTCAGGCCTGGTTTTCTATCCACCCAGCCATCTAGCTGCCCCTGTTTCCCATTCTTCTAAGGGAGCCAACACTATATGGTGGCACTGAGCCATCTAATTGTCCCTCTCTAATGTGTTTCTTGGGATTTAATGAAGAAGGATTTGCTAGAAAGTTTAGAAAGCAATACATACCATGCTGGAACTGCTTAGAGATGATGTGCATTGAAGGGGTCTATGCCCTTTTAGGATAGGATTGAACCACAAATTTGCTATTTAACTGGTAATAATCACATTAATCACTCACATTTATACAATACTTTTAAACTGGATGCTAAGATCATAGATTTAGAGCTTCAAGGGACCATCCCTTCATCTAACAAATGAAAATATTGAGGCTCAGAAAGGCCAAATGCTTTAGCATTAATGGTAGTTAAGTATCAGAGTCAAGTCTTTCAACTCCAAAGCCAGTATTTTTAAGTGTCAAGAGAAATATAGTCAATATGATTATTCCTTTTTTTTTGCCAAATGGAGAAAACAGACTTGTAATTTTTAAGTAGATTGCCCAAGGCTATGTAGCTAAGAAATTTAATGGAATTGGAGGAACTCTCTTGTTCTATGAGCAGCTGGGTGGAACATGGGATGGCAGAGCTAGACCTAGAGTCAGAAAGATTTGGGTTCTAGTCACTAACAAGAGCTGTATGACTCTGGGCAAGTTATGATGTCTCCGTGCCTTAGTTTTCTCATCTGTAAAATGCAGATAAAAAAAGCATCTACTGACCAGATATACTGTGAAGGTCAAATAAAATATTTGTAAAGCACTCTGCAAACCTTAAGTAATATGTAAATACTAGCTATTATTATTTTTAGGTGCCCCAAAAGTTGTGTTATAATTTTCAGTGTAAATTTAATATTGCATCAAAAAGCTTTAATGGCTTAGATCTGCATTATTAGAAAGCTTAAAACCACAGGATGACTTTAGGATAGATTGTAATTCACTACAAGAGTTTGCTTTGATCAGGATCTGATGACTATAGAATTGTAGGGATAAATTCTTCATAGCATCTAGTTTGTCCAAATCCTAGCTCTTACAGAAGAACAATTTTAAAACAAACTAGGACAACAAACCATGTTACACTTTAGCTGGTCCTGTAATAAGCTAACCTGGCTAGCTTTCAAGGCTTAAGAGTTTCGCCCTTCCCTTCCATATAGCAAAAGGATGAAGAGGGGAGAGTATAAAGAGTAAAGGTTCCCTATTGCCATCTCTGGTTCTCCAGTCCTACCATGATTCTCAGTATCAGTGCTTTTAAACTCGAAGACTATTTTGCTCTTATTAATGACCTTTTGTCTTTGTACCTCTAGCAATAAGAATAATGTCTTACACATAGTCGATGTTTAACAAATAATTATTGAATTGGGTTGTTTTGAAGATAATGTCTATTCAGAGAGCAAGCATCCTATTTGTACAGTGAGGCAGGAAACAGGTGAAAAGAATTCACTCACCCTACATATCAACTAGGGCTAAGAGCTGAGGACATTACATTCATAGGGGCAAGCAAAAAAGAAAAAAAAGTCATAAGTATCCGAGTGGCCTTTTATATGTCAGCCAGGGAAGAACTGTGAAGTTGACTGACAGTAGAGCTGAGGATATGTTGATCACTGGACCAGCCTACTGCTGTTGCTCTTCTCTTATGCTCTGCTCCATGTCCCAGATCATCAGGAACATTATAGAAGATATCAGGACCATGTGAGATCAGATGGAGGATGTTCCACTCATTTTTAGCCATGGGGTTCCTTTCATCCTCTCTTCTCCTATCTAGACTTATTCCTCAATTGTTATCAAACTATCAACCCTTTAGTTGCCCATTTTTGTGCTACTGAATCCCAAGTTACTGGAGAGTGTAGGTAAAATTGTTAGTCTTGCAACAAACTAGAACCAGAATCCAACCTCCCAATTCAAAACCATAACTCAAACCCAATACCATGAATTTAGGAACCACAGAGGGTTTATTGAGTTTACCAGCAAGGGAACTCCAATCACATGGGCAAAGACACTCCAAAAGAACAAAAGGACAAAGTTTACAATTTAGGTAGGCAGTGAATTGGGTAAGGGGTACCTCAGGATTGCACAAGCCAGTTGTTGTAGGTCTAGCAGGGTAGAAATAAAGGGTGTGGTATGCTTTGATTGCACAGTGCTGTTGCTGGGCTAGTAATAGGAAAGGTTCTTCTGAGAGTTGGGTGTCTCTTGTAACCCTGCCTTAACAAAACTATCCTTGCAATTTCAGCAGTAAAAAAAGATTGCAGCCTGGGTGGGAGGTTGACAAATAGAGCCAACACTACTTCTGCCCTGGTTTCCTGCTCTTTCATCCCCACCTGCTAAAATCCTACTGCATCCCGCATTCTAAACCATAGCTTTCCATCCCATTTACTATGCTCTCTGGAATTCTGGCTCCCTCTAATTAATATAATCCCTTGATTTTTAGACCTCTTCTCTTTGAATTTTCTGGTGGCTCTCTCTGGATGATACTGCATTTTAGGCTTTCATTTTGGAGCTGCTCAATCCAGTAGTTTAGATGGTCAGAAGAAGTCCAGTCCAGGTTGAGCCCTAGAATTGCCTCCCTAACCATCACAGAACTTTCTCTGTATCACCATTAGATCCCAGAAGCCCTCTCCTTACAATTTCTAGTACTGGTTTATACTCTGGCTTATAGCCCCTGCCTTACTAGTGCTGGGAGTGGAATAGAAATACAATTTGTTTCTCGTTGAATCTTTTACACTTTCCCCTACTATCATCACTCAACAATCATTATTTCTTTGAAATTCAATCCACCCTCTTCAGACTATGGCAGTTG
Source organism: Gracilinanus agilis (assembly GCF_016433145.1). Taxonomy (NCBI): domain Eukaryota; kingdom Metazoa; phylum Chordata; class Mammalia; order Didelphimorphia; family Didelphidae; genus Gracilinanus; species Gracilinanus agilis. The sequence goes on from NC_058130.1 coordinate 101,476,706, forward strand.
TTACCTAATGGCCTCAAGGACATCCTTCCTTTCTCAATGACTTCAGGGCTGGACTCACAATCTTCCTCCCCACCCTAGCTCCTGACTTCATAGTGGGAAAAAATCAATATGTATGCTGATCTTTCCTTAGATTATAGTAACCTTTCCATGTTTCAGTGTGACTTGGCTCCACTTCGCCTCAGTTACACACAGAGAAGCTTAGATGCTTGACCTTGTCATCACCTATAAGTACTTCACTTTTATGATCAGGAACTCTGAAATTCTTATATCTGATCACCATTTTCTGTAGTTTCATTCCTCCTTCTATCTTACTCCTCCCAAACCTATTCTTTCTTTACATTGTGACGTGAAATTTCTTTGTCCCTTAATGTTTTTCCAGGCCATTATTCATATTCTGGCTATGCTGTTCTCTTTGCCAAGTCTTGACCCCTTAGCATTCAGTTCTACACAATCCTCTATTTCTTAATCCCTTGCTCTCTTGTCCTCTCTTGTCATAGCTAAAATCTCATCTCTTATAAGATGCCTTTCCTGACTTATTATTTGCTAGTGCCTTCCCTCTATTGTTTATCTCCAATTTATCCCCCCCCCCTACATATATGTATTTATTATTTGTACATAGGTATTTTCATGTTTTCTCCTTGATAAGTCTCTGGAAAGCCTTGAGAGTAGGAATTGTATTTTGACTTTCTTTATAACCTCAGTGTTTAGTATAGTGATTGGCATATAGTATGCACTTAAAGCTTTTTGACTCACTGTCCTATTGCTAGTCACACCTGGCCAAATCTTAGTCCACCAATCATTTCTTATAGCTCTCATAAATTGTTGAATGAAGATGGAGGAAAGATCTAAACTATGGACTCCCTGTAGACAGAACAGTCCTTTCGCTTTTCCTTAGCTGGCTTTCTATCAATCATGCAATCAGTAAGTTAATGAAATACTTCATCTGTGCTATGCACTATGCTAAGAACTTGGGATATAAATACAATAAATGAAATAATTTCCATTTGCAAGAAGCTTATCCTATACCCCACGCACAAAAATGACTGTTTCAAACCTTCTCTTCTCTCTTCAAACCTTATAGTGTATAATCCATTCATCAGCTGATGTCCTTCCCTCAAACTTTACCCCCCAAATCAAAGGCACACTTTTGGAAAGTTCCCTCTTCTCTCCTTTTTACCATCTGGTAATCTTTGATCTGTATTTCATGATTTCTTCAGATCATTCCTTATCTATTTTATTTCTTATCTATGTTATTGTTCCATTCACTCCTTATTTCTTCCTTATTCCAGTGTCTGATAAGGAGATGGATCTTCTTGATAAGACCAAATCCTTCACCTGTGTGCCCTATCCCATTCCCCTTTGTCCCTTCACATTGCCCCCACTATCATTCCTCTAGCTAAAACTTCAATCTTATCTACAAATAATACTCAATTCTCTCTTCCTTAAAAACTTCACTAGATGTCACCATCTCTGTTATCATCCTATATTTATTTCTCCCCCCTTTCTGAACCAGACTCCTTCAAGAGGCCAGTTTCCACTTTTTTCTTTCTTTCTTGCAACATAACTTTGGAACTCATACTCAACTAAAACTTTTCTCCAAAGTTACTGTACTAATTTAAAAATCAGTTGAATTCTAAGTTTTCTATATATGGTTTAATTTCACCCATCTTCCTCCCTTTTCTCTTTCAATTTGACATCCCTGGTCTAGGTATTTGACATCCCTGGTCCTCTACACAAGATGAACCAGCCTCCCTCTGGCCAGGATGGTTCAGCTTCTTTTTAGCTACCAAAAGGATTTTCCTAAAGTAAAGGTTTGATCCTCTCATTCCCCTATTTCATAAATACCAGCGGCTTTCTATTATTTCTAGGATCAAATGTAAACTCCTCTGCCATTTAAAGCTTTTCACCATCTTGTTCATTTCTTGCTTTCCATACTTAACACCACCTCCATTCCCCACCCACTCCATAAACCCCTCTTAGACTCTCTAATCCAGCAATATTGGCCTACTTGTCCTTATGTACTCCATCGACTCCATTTACCATTAGCTGCATATTATACTTCAGGGACTGGTTGAGCTAAGTAGGATTTTGCAGGCTGGCCCATGAACCATATAGTCTCTGTGGGCAAATGCTACTGAATTACAAAGGAATATTTGGAACAGAATTTGTTGAAAAACAGAAATTGATGTAAATAAGTCTTGATTGATCACACATGTTAAAACCAGTGGAAATGCGCGTTAGATATGGGGGGAGTAAAATGGATTGAAGGGGAAAGTAAAAACAAGAATCATGTAACCATGGAAAATCTTTCTAAAAAAATAAAATATTAAAAAAAGAGAGAGAGAAGGTAAAGGTTAAAAAAAATTGAAAAATAACAACAACAAAAAACCACAGAGATTGCTTATATGCCTTGTCCCTTGGATAGTAGCTGTCCTATTCAATATGTAATAACACCTACATACCCTGATGGGAAGCTAGGTGGCACAGTGGATAGAGTGCTGGCCTTGGAATCAGGAGGACCTGAGCCCAAATCTGACCGCAGACATTTATATGTGTGACCTTGGGAAAGTCACTTAAACTTGTTTGCCTTCATTCCTCATCTATAAAATTAATTGGGGAAGGAAATGGCTAACCACTCCAATATCTGCCAAGAATATAGTCACAAAAAACTAGGCACAACTGAAATAATTCAACAATCTTACCCCTAATACTAGAGACAGCTTGACATAATGTCGAGTACTGACCCTGATAGCTAAAGCTTTAGGTTCAGATTCTTCTCTAACACAACTGCCTGTGTGGTTGAGTCACCTCCAGTCTCTGGGTTTGTGTTTCCTTAGATACAAAATGAAGGGGTGGACTAAGTGACTTCTGACACCTTTTCCCACTTGAGATCTATAATCCTAAAATGTTAAAGACCACGACCTGCTCCCTCAACTCATTAGGCCCGTACTTTTAGTGAGATTTGAGCAATACTATCTATTTATTTCACCTCTCCAAGTTCCTTTGCCTGTATCAGATCAAAGCTGTCAATATTTATTTAGGACCTGCCATATGGAAAGAAGGTGCTGCGTTCCTGTTGGAGCTATTAAGCTTGGATTTCTAATAGTTTAAGGAAGTCTTTTCTGCCTTTAGAGACAAATGAAGACTGTCTCCCAAATGCCAAAAACATCATTTGAAAATTCACTAACTTCTTAGATCAGAATTTATAGCTTTTATCTTTTCATCATTTTTTCTTAACTCTCATTGAAAGGACAATCCATTGGATTCACTGTGGAAATCCCTTTGAGTGGCCATAGATGAGAAGATATTGGCTCCCTCCCCTAAGGAGGGAAGGCAACACAAACTCACTGAGGTTTTCAGGACCAGCTGTCAAAGCTGAGATGAAAGGCCTTATTTTTTAGGAGTTCACGTACTAGAGAAGGAAGCACTTTAACGAAGGGCTGTCAAGGTGTAGCTGTCCTTGAGGAGATGGTTCCTTGACAGCTGTGGGTGCTTGCCTGCCTGCCTGCCTGCCTGCCTGTGAATGCTTAATTTATCTCAAAAAAGGCTAGGCTTTAATTAGGTTCCTGGGGCAGTGAGCAGTACATGTTTGACCTTATGGAGGGAGAATGAAGGATTTCAACCATCAGGCTTAGATGGCTCTTCTTTTCTTGGTGATCAAAGTCATATGCAGACATACTCTAGACTGGCTTTGGAATTTCATGCCTTTCTTTAATGGAAAGCCTCAGAGAGATTCCCATCACTGATAGTCTTATAGCTGGGGAGACAATGGGACTCAGCAGTAAGGTATTTATGATTAAACATCTTTAAAAAAAACCATACAATCTTAATTTGTCCTTTCTTTGGGGAGACTACTTAGCCTTAGCTAGATTTTCCATCTTTCCTTCTTAGCTTGATATTTATAGGTGTAAACTCTAAATAAGCGGAATTATAGTATACTTTGTCAACCTGGTTGAGAGAGAGAAATCCCCCCTAAAAAGACAGATGCAAGCTTTTAATAATAGATTTTTTGTCATGTAAAATTAAGCATGGAGCATCTGCTTTTACAAAGGCAACATCTGCTTCTTTGACATCTGTACCTTCCCTCCTGCTGAATCCAATAGTGGTTTGGAGCATAGAATTTGATAAGAAATTCAATGAAACTGCTTTTTGAAATGCAATCTCCTATTACTCTCAAAGAAGCAGGATGCTTGGATTTGAGCCACTGTGCTCAGAAGACCAAATATTGATGGGTACTCTAGCTTGGAGTACCCAATAGAACCACAGGGCACAGAGTTTTTCAAGGAAAAGGGCTGACAACATTTGCTAAAGGCATTTTTATTTTTCTAGTGATTTTCCTTTTTGCAAGATTGTGACATTTACAAAGTCCTTTAAAGTTTGCAAAGTTTTGTAACATGATTATACTTGAACCTGAAAAACCAACTTTGTGAGGTAAGCATTTTTTTCCCATGGGGGATAAGGGGTATGATTTTAGTTTGTATAATCATCTCTCTATTGATGCAGATGAGGAACTTTCTGTAATTGTCTTAGTTCCTGGGGCAGATTTGCCCCACTTGTCCACATAGCTGATATATTTTAGAGGCAGGATTTGAATCTGATTCTTCTGGCTTAAAGGATGGCACTTTACTGACTGATTACACTATGCTGCCTCTTAATGTACATAGGCAAGGCAAAAAGTACTCATCAGGTACTTACTCTGTTCCAGACAACATACTAAGTGCCAGGGATAATACAAGCAAAAAGAAAGACAATCCTTTTCCCTAAAGGAGCTTACGTTTTAATTAGAAATGAGAGTATTCAAAAGGAAACAGGAAAACTGGGGTAAAGTAGGAGGGAATTGTCATTGAGGGGCATGATATTGAAGTACAGACGGTCAGAGGCCAAGACAAGAGGAGAATTAAGGCTGGCCTAATTGAATCTGGCCATTGGAATAAGTATATCTTCTAGGATAGGGAGGAACCACATGAGCCATGGTAGCAAAATCCAGAAAGTCAGAATCAGAGCCAGAAGGACAAGAAAAGATACTGTTACATCCATTTTTATAAACAAGGGGATTGAGGTTAAGCAACTTGCACAGGGTCACACAGGTGATAAATATTAGGAGCAGGATTTTTAAAAATAATCTTTTTCAATTAATGAGCATTTATTTTCCCTCCCTCTTTGTTCCCCCATATAACTGAGAAAGAAAAAAGAGAAAAACAAAACCTTTGTAAAAATTACACATGGGAAAGAAAAACAAAATCCTTAAATATCCTCCTCCAAAGATCATACAGCTAAAAAGTGGTAATACCAGAATTCCTAGGTCTTTTGACTCCAAATACAGTACCCTTTCCATTGTTCTATGATACTTAATACACACACACACACACACACACACACACACACAATTACATTCTGATAGATCTGTGAAGGCCAAGATTAAATGCTGCTACATCAATGAAGCCTTCTCATAGTACAAAGTGATTTCTCCCTCATCTGACCCAATGGGAGACAGCTAGGTGGTACAAAGCTTTGGACCTGGACTTAGAACGAACTGAGTTCAAAATTACTTCCTTTGAGCTTTAATTTCTTCATCTACAAAGTGAGGGGTGTTTGCATGTTGCATTTCATTATTCTGTGATGAGATTAATTTAAGATTGGTATTGGGAAAGGAGGCAGTTATAGGAACTGGCAGCAGGTAGACAGAATATGGAGAGAATAAAAGAGGGATATAATGTGTTAAGTGGAGGTTATAAGAAACAACCCATATTTGAAGGCTACAATGTTTGTCAGAAATGAAGATTAAGGAAAGACCCAAGGAACCAATCTGGACTTGAGAAGAGGGAATGGTTAAAATTATTCTGGTACTCAGAAGCAATTAGTGAAATTCATAGTGATAAGATTTGAAGGGGCTTGAACACAGGTGGTTTTTTTTTGCATAGAAATTAATATATTTGCACTCATCACTATTTTGAATGTTACCATGGATTTAATGATTAAAAAAGCCCAAGTTGAGTAGACAATTGACTTCTTCCTTTCTCTGCAGGGAACAACCAAGGATTTGGGTGAATGATTGCAGTAAGCATCATTCTTTTCATCCTGCTACTGTGCCAAGTGAATTTCTGTGACTCATTTAACAGCAGGAGCCTCTTCTATTGACCAGAACAAGAAAAAAAAAGAGAATTCTCTTACTCATACTAGAAGTAGCATATGAGAGTAATATGCCCTGGTCTCACTCTACCCCAAATCCAATAATATAATTGGCACCTGGAAACAACTATTAAAAATTATACCCTTTGCCTCAACAAATTAAAGTCATACCATTAAGAGATAATCTACCTCTAAGTACAGTCTGACCTGTCATCTGCACTCTTCAGATTTTTATTCTGGTATGACATAGAAAAAATGGCTAGATCTTATAAAACAAAAAATGAAATAGAGTTTGGAAATTATCTCATGCATACTTTATTATTACAGCCAATCTGGTTTGTCTCTAATACTCTGGTACTCTAATGTAGAAGTGTCAGACATTGGCAGCAACATTACTGATTGTGTCCTGAATGACATTAAAAGGTAATAGGGATAACCCTGGGCAAGTCACTTGACCCCCATTGCCTACCCTTACCACTCTTCCATCTAGGAGCCAATACACAGAAGTTGAGTTAAAAAAAAAGGTAATAGGGAAATTAAAAAAAGTAAAAATGTAATAGAACACAAATAATAATAGTATATAGTTTTCTTTGTATGGTTTAGGAGTCCATTTCTATATGAGATTTACATTATCTGCTGAAATAGATCTAAAGTCTCATTCATACTCTCCAATAATGCTGATCCAACCCATTCATGTCTGTCCACCCTATGAAACTCCTGTACATTTCCTTTGATAAATCTATGTTCTCCCTAAGGAGGTTCACCTTATTCTCTTGACATTGCATGGATACCAGTAGAGAACATGGGCTGTCCATCAGTGGTTTTTTCACTCTTGTTATAAGCTTAATTTTAAAAAGTTTTTATAGTTCTCTGATGCTACTCTTTGTACTACTCTTATCTTGCAATTTCCCACATGTAATATATCTGTTCTTGCCCCTCATATGCCCTTCTACTTTCTTTCGTTCATCCTTAACTTCTCATTTTTGGAGATTGATATTCAGTGACTTAGTAGAACAATTTAGCTTAATCAGAAGGATATTGGCTTTAAAAAATAGGCATTTGGCTGTCAATATAAAAAGGATAAAAGTTTATAACACAAAGCAAAGTGTTTTAAGCATTGCATTTGATCCTTCTAACAGGCATCATGGTAGGTAAGAATATCACATGTCACTGATTATGTGACGACATATACTATTTTTGAAAAAAACCCTTATCTTCTATTTTGGAATCAATACTGTGTATTGGTTCCAAGGCAGAAGAGTGGTAAGGGTAGGCAATGGGGGTCAAGTGACTTCCCCAGGGTCACACAGTAAGGAAATATCCAAGACCAGATTGGAACCCAGGACCTCCCATCTCTAGGGCTTGGCTCTAAATCAATGGAACCACCTAGTGGGCCCTGACAACATATACTATCAACATAGGGGTTAAAGTCATGAGCTGGACCTATGATTTTACTGTCACAGAGAACTCCCTGTCCCGGTTCAGATTGGCACCTTCTTTGTAACTTATAGACTTAGAGGTCTGAATCCAGGCTTAGTACTTATAGCTTAGGGCATGGAAGTATTAAAAGTGAATTTCTAGGGTTACAAGACTAGTACGTATCAGAGTGAGGATTTGGTTCTTCCTGGCACTGAGGCTGGCTTTGTGGTAAAAAGCTGACCACTAGGCTTTTAGCTTAGTGGCTATAAATGGTCTTAACTAAAATCTTTAAAATGAACCCTTATACTATCAGAGAGTGGACCAGAGGCATTGTGGTTCCGTGAAAAGAATTTCAACCAATGTGGGTCCTAGTACCAGCCCTATATACTAAGAAGGTTTTAAGGAAGTTAATTAATCTCTGACTCTTTAATTCCTCACTTGTGAAATAGATTAAATGATATCTATCCTACCTTCCTGATGCTGTGGGGTTCATATCCTATCACCCTTCCAATCCTCAGTATAGAAAATGATATAATCCTTATGAAAGTACTTTAAAACAAGGAGGGCAAATTGGAATCATCTTGAACTGACTCATTAAATTTTCAGGATGAGCATTTCTATCTTGGAGGAAATTGGCAAATTATCATTCAAAACAGATTTATTGTTTTGTTGATTGATTGTTCAGACAAGAAAATGATGGGAAAATGTTAACAACATAGATCAGTCTTAATAATCTGTCATGCCTTTTCAGAGAGCTGGTTGTTAAATATTTTCCAGTATATTCCCTCTTTACATCCTTACAAGGGCAGTTGAAATGTGAGATATTTTTAGTTAACTGAAAGACAACACAGTAGTCTTTCCTTATAATGTTGCTATTTGTGGAGGAAGATAACACCTATGTTATAAACTTTCTGTTCTACAGTGAGAGAAAACTTGTAAACATGCGTATTTAGAAAATGGAAGACCAGATTTAACCCACAGTCAAATATGTGGTTCAGGTCTTTAAAATGGGGTTTTAGAGTGCTACACTGTTAGTTATTTTCTGTATTAACTGATATGACCTCATAGCTTTTCAATATCAAAGCAAGGACCACTTTATCCTTTCTATTTCCCCTTCCTCCACACCTTCAAAATGGCATTGTGGAGGAGGTGGGAATGACATTTCATTTGAATTATGGAGGGAGTTGAATGCCAAGAGGAAGAAATGGATAAAAAGGGAGAACATTCCATACATGAACATTATTCTGTACGAACTATGGAAGCCAGAAATAGAATGCTTTATGTAGAGAACTTTTCTTTGTACATGAGGTATCCCACCTAGACAGGACAAACTCCTTGAGGCATGTGGTTTTTTTTTTTTTTATTACCTTTCACTTTTTGTATCTCCAAACATCATGTCTTATACACAGTAAGCACTTAAGTTTTTGTTGAATTAAACTAAACTACAAGATCTGCCAGACAACAGCAACTATTCCTATTTGGGCTTTTACCTGGTGCCTACTGCTTGAGTCACCTTCCCCTAACCCTTCCCCACCTGCTAGGACATGTAGCTCTTGTCCCTGTGTTCCCCCTTGGTACCAAACACTTGTCTGGACATTCTGTCATTGCTCGATGCCCCATTCCCTACTTCCCTGCCTGTGGCCCACTTTAATTCCCTGCTAGTTCTTAGCATCTCTGGTATGGTCTGTCTTGGCTTGCCATTGATTAAAGCCCTGGTGCTGATTGTTTCTGAGAATATCCTTAAAACTTTAGGAGCCAGAAGTGGTTTTGTGAGAACAACGAGCAATCATGTTGTAAATTTCAGGAAAAGTGACATAGATTCATGTAGCTATTGATTCTCCATCCTTGCTTTTCTATTAAGTTCTTGTGATGCTGAGATCTTCCATTGTGGCCATACCTTTCTTTCTACATACTTGGAGGCAGAGACTTTGCCTCTTGATTTCAATTTGACTTTAAACTTCTTAATCAGGCTCTTCCCAGAATTTAGTTCAAGTTGGGCCATTGTTATTGCTTTAAATACCTATTTTTCTTAAAACATCATGAATCACTTTGATTCCTGAACTCTGGTTTCTACCAATTCATATCACATGTATTCTTAGAGACTAGATATTCGAACAAAACCTCACAAATCTAAATGAAAAATAAAACCATTTTTACTGATTGTCAATAATTATGAACCAGGGATAACATGTAAATGTCTGGGGGGGGGCGGGGAGAAGGGTCTGAAAGTTAGTTACAGCAAACCAAAAAAAAAAAATCAGGAATATCTGCATTGATCTCAAGTTACTTTTTTTTTAGAATACTTAAAAAAGCAGTCTTGATAATGAATTACAAAATTATTTCACTTTACTTATTTGTAATAAATATGAAATTATTTGACTTCTTTCAAATGGTGGACATAGTAATGCTTCAGTACTTGTCAAGTGAAAGGTCAAAATTTTGAAGAAAAAACCCCACAACCCACTGGGTCTGGAGTTTGAAGACCTAGATTGGAAGACTTGATCTGTCTCTCACTAGTATCTTGACCTTCCACATAAAGTAATATGGAGACTATAAAGCACTATATGAATGTAATGTATTATTTATAATGTATTGCCTGTGGTATAATAATAATGATTGGTCATGTTTATAGAGCACTCTTCCAGCTATAAATTACTTTGACATCCTCTGCCAGGTTAGCTACATTTTTAAGGAAAAGATAAAGTTGTCCTCAGTTCCTTTGTCTAGCCCTGGGATTCCTTGGTGGCCTATAAACTGCTCTGTGGTAAAAATACAAAAAGATAGACTATTCTGTTCAGTTCACCACACTGCCACCTGCATCTCAGTACGGGTTATAGCCAAGAGAGGAACATGAGATATGCCTTGGAAACCATTTTTAACTAGAACTGCAGGCAGATTCTGAGGTACTCAGGAGGACAAAAGGAGCCCTGAATCTTTTACAAATGCACCAATCTTTGGGAAGCAGACACTAGCCTATGAATACACCAATTGTGAGTAGGGCAGATAAGGAGGAAGACCAGGGCTGATAAGATTCCTCTAGTGTTAAGGGCTGTCCCTTAAGGAATTTATCAGCTTATCCAGCTGTTTGGATCTAAGCATCCCTCTTCTCCCTCTGGTCTATTCTAACATCCATACATCTTCTTATTTAATTGTCAAAGACACTTTGTGAGGAATATTAAGTATTATTAAACCCATTTTAATATGAGGTGAGAGAGAATCATTGGCGGTTAATGCTGCCTTTCGTTTTATGCAGCCGTGTGCTCATCCGTGTTAGCTGAGAGAAGAGCTCTTGACTTTGTTTTTCTTTTTTTCCTATTTTATAAAGACAGTTCAGAGAACAGAGACCTTGGTCTTATGGACCAAGAGATAGCAGGCAGGGGAGTTGTATAGGATCAAGAATTTATGTAGTAGCACATGGCTTCTTTGTGACAGAGACACTGACTGCTGGCCCATGCCTCCTGAACAATATGATTTTTAAATATTAGTAGTTATCAAGTTGAGTAGCCAAATGCTTGAGATTTCTTGAATCTGTCCTTGTAGCTGAAGAAGGTAGAGTTTCTTGGCAGAATGATACTAATATCTCGCTGTCTAGGCAGAGAAATATTTTTGGGGGGGTAATAGTGAAAGAAAGAATTTGAGAATCTGAATACCAATCCTTGTTCTGAGATGTATGGCCTTGGGAAAGTAATTTCTTTGGCTTCAATTAACTTATCTGTAAAATAGAGGTCCAGGTTATTGAAAAACTGGAAACTATTTAGAGTAGGGCATTCAGGATGGGGAAAGGGGCTTGAGTCCATGTCATACAAGGAACAGTTGAAAGAACTGGGGATCTTTATCCTGGAGATGAGAAGACTCAGAAGAAACTTGGAAGCTATTTTTAAGGGGGTGGGGCAGAACCAGGATTAATAGATGCTTTACAGAGAAAGATTTAGGCTTGAGCTAAGGAAAAAACCCAACAACTTTCTAACAATTAGAACTGTACCAAAATGGATTAGGCTGCATTGAGAAGTAGTGAGTTAACATTGATTGGAAGTTTTTTTTAATCTTAAATTTGAAAAATTTAATTAATTAATTAATTAAAAATATTTTTCGATGGTTCCACAATTCATGTTCTTTCCCTCCTCTCCTCCCACCCCTCTCCCTTAGTCAATGCATAATTCCACTGGCTTTTACATGTGTCATTGATCAAGAACTATTTTCATATTATTGATATTTGCATTAGGGTGGTCCCTTAGAGTCTACATCTCCAATCATAACCCCATTGACCCATGTGATCAAGCAGTTGTTTTTCTTCTGTGTTTCTACTCCCACAGTTCTTTCTCTGGATGTGGATAGCATTCTTTCTCATAAATTCCTCAGAATTGTCTTGGATCCTTGCATTGCTGCTAGTAGAGGAGTCCATTGCATTTGATTGTGCCACAGTGTATCTGTCTCTCTATATAAGATTCTCTTGGTTCTGCTCCTTTCACTCTGCATCAATTCCTGGAGATTGTTCCAATTCACATGGAATTCCTACAGTTTATTATTCCTTTGAGCACAATAGTATTCTATCACCAACAGATACCAGAATTTGTTTAGCCATTCCCCAATCGAAGGGCATCCCCTCATTTTGATTAGAAGGTTTTTTTTTAAACTCTTTTATTTGGAGATCTAGTTTTCCTCTCTCACTTGGATTGGAAATCCAATGGGTCTAGGACCACTTACTGGTCAGTGAAGGAGCTTTGACTTGCTCTCTTTTTCTCAACAGACTTAATTCTCCCTTTTGTAGGTCTCTTGCCCCTGGGATCTCATAATAATGGTGCCAGACTAGCACTGACACTATTTCCTTAGTCCACTGCAACTTAGACATCATGAGCTCTAGTTGACCGGGCAGCTTCAGCCACTTGTAGCATCAGAGAATACAAGTGTAAGCCACCACATCTGGATATCACTAGAGGTATGCAAGAAAAGGTTAGAAGACCACTTGCTGGATGTGCTGTAGTGGGAATGTTTATTCTTCTACAAGTGTCTAGATAATCTTGGAGGTTCCTTCTAATTCCAAGTTTAGTGATTCTGGGACCTGATGACCTTTGAAATTCTTTTAGCTCTAAATCTATGTTTCTGTTATCCTTGGAGGTGACCTTGCAAGAAACCCAAAGTTTAAGAGTTTCAGAATCTGAATTTCTATCCAGAGATGGGTAATGAAAATCAAAGTAATGAAATCACGATAGGAGGAAGCGGAAGACTCAGCCTTTTCTATTACTGAGTTATTTAGACAGCATGGGTACAAATGGAAAAAAAAAGATTATTTAGCCAGTAGCCCCAAGTTTCCTTCTAAAAATTATAAAAGGATTAAAACCATAGGATGATACTTCAATTTGGGATGGGGTGAGGAAGTTGTGAGTCTTAGGCAAAAGTGGAACCCTACTGAGAGACAGAATTATGTTTATTGTTTAGGGTTTTTGTGAATCCTATTGTGTATCTTTTATGTGTATATTTATGGCTTTCTTTGAAGTCCTTTCATTTCTTGGCTTTGCTTTTGACTCTCCAGACATTTCTACTCTGCCTCATTTGCCTTTTCATCCCAGAAGTTCTCTTAGTACTCACAGTCTTCTGAAGCTGGGAGTCCCTATAGCTTTTCACCTTTGAACATCCCTCTGTCTCCATGATCCACATTACTGAATTCTTTCATGAATCTTCACTCTGAGGAAGAATCTGGCCCAACCCTTCTACATTCTGACTATCATTCTGATGCTCTGGAATTAGCCCTTGTGTCGGTATTTTCTCCCCACTCTTGCCACTTCAGGGTTCTCTTTTTTGTAATGTCTCTCTTCATAAGATAGAGAGCTCCTCAAGGCAGGGACTCTCTTCTTAAAAAAGTACGTTTTTGTATCTTAGTACAGTGCCTAGCACACAGCACATGCTTCGTGGCTTGACTTTATTTCTTTTGTAGTTTCTGTTGGGTAAAATAAAGGCTATTCTATGTCCAATATCTGTAGCTATTACATTGAATGCTATGTGTGACCTGGAGATTCTTTTATCCCTATCTGTGTAAACCTAGATAAGACATCTTTTCCCCAGAGTATTTATAATATTAGAGTGGGGCATAAATAGCCAAAGAGAGAATTATCTGCTGGTGTGGTCCCTAAGAATAGACCGTGTCTATGAGAATGCAGAGCATAGGGGAAGAGCCACATATGTCTGAGTTCAAATAATGATAAAAATGAAAGGAAGGTAAAGTAAATGATGATAATATTAACATTTATTTCATGTTCTCTATGTGCCAAAAAACAGGCAGAGGCTAAGTGATTGGTCCAGGATCACACAGCTGGTAAGTATCTGAAGCTATATTTGAACTCAGGCTTTCTTTACTCTAGCTCTAGGAAATGCTGATTTAGAAAAAAAGGTTGTGTCTCAAATGGCTGACATTTATATAGCAATTACTATGTGCCAGGCCCTGTGCTAAGCACTTTACAAATATTATCTCATTGGATCCCCACAACAACTCTGGGAGGTGGGTACTAGTTTTAAATCTATTTTACAGATGAAGAAACTGAAGCAAGCGGGATAAATGTCTTGGTCAAGGTTAGACAGCTAGTAAATGTTTAAAGCTGGATTTGAACTCAGGGTGTCTTTGAAGTGGGAGAGCTTTGATGTAAAACCCTGGATCTGGACATGTACCCTTGTCAAGAACAACAACTCCTTTTATTAGCTTAAAAATAAAAGAGAGATCTATTAATTTGAAAGCAATGTTGAATGGCTGGGAGACAGGTGCAAGAATAGACACTGCCACCTAGAGGAGAGATGATTCTGGACTTCTTATACTCTAGATAGCAGGGACCAGAGATGAGGAGATGGAATGATGTTACTATGTAAGCAGTAGTGGGGAGATGTTTGCTACCTAACCAGAGATAGAGTGATGTTTTGTGTCCCAAAGACACAAGAAGTGACTGGAATAGTTCAGGGGACAATTAGATGTCTTTGCTACAACCTGATGCTTATCAGAACAGAACCGTGAGATATATATTTGTGTTCATCTAAAATTTAGAGGAGCATCCTTGGAGAATATTTTGAGGAATATTTCATAGGTCTCTGATGCTCAGGGTCACCTTTTTCTCAGTACTAGAAGAATACAAGGAAGAAAATGAATTTTCCTGTGTCCCTTTTGGCTTGGAACACTTCTGGAGTTTGGGGTGTCCAGAGGAAACCTTAGGTCCCATGTTATCCTGACTTCAGGACTAATTTTCTAGCCAGAGCAGCAGAATGACTTAAGAATGGTAACATGTAAAAGTATGAATAGCTATATTTGGGATATGATGAGGAAAAGAAGAGATGGAAGGAGGTGGAAGTTAGGAAAAGTGTGCTGCCATGCAAAGAACATAACTGCAGGTCTATTAAGTGAGAAGGGTAAAAAAATGATTCTGAAATGGAGGCAATATTGAGCCCATCATTCTTTAGCATGAAAAATGAAGAAAATAAATGTGGACAATTAGAAAATAATGAAGACCTTGCCAAGCCATTAATAACAAAATAGGTAATATGATTTGTGAACAAATCAGCAGACCTTGAAGCTAGCATACTACACAGATAGCCTTAAAGTTCAGCCTTGCAAAGGGGTTTGCAAAATCCTAAGCCTGTACAGCACCCATTGAGCTGTAGAATGTACATCGGTCTCCTCTGACATCTGTCAAGGGAGCACCCTAATTTAGGAACTCATTTTTTCCTGTGGATCCATCCATAGGAAGCAGAAACCTCTCCTTATAGCACATAAAGGTAGTATAGAAAGTGATGTTGATTCAGTGACTCATTGTTTCCAGACCGGCTTTTGGATCAGTGTTGGGGGAGGCATCATGTAGGCTGCAGCTTTGTGTTACTTGCTATGTATTACATAAGGACTACCTGTAAACCCTCACATACTGGCAATTGGAGAGATGCTGAGGTGCAATGGCTCATCCCCTTTTGCTGACCTGGACCTTTTGGAATTGTCTTTATTATGTCTCATTATGAAAGTTATTGTTAAAAAGCTGGATGAGTTTTGAAACCGTTGCTGACCCCCAGGGAATAGCTGGTCAATGTGTTGCTCCCTAGATGGATAATAAATGCCTTTTAATTCTCTTTATCCCGAGTTTTGCCTTGTTTATAAAGGCAAAAAGCCCAAACAAAGGATTTTCCTTTTTAACAGTAGGGTGTATCTATGGAAGGCAAATACATAATAAATGAAAAAGGAGAACTGAATGAGGAATAAGGAAATATGTGGACTAATCCTAATTATGATAGAATATGATAAATATTAAGAACCCATTTTGTGCCAGGCACTGTGCTAAGTGCTCGGGATACCTATGTGAAAAACAAAGTTCTTTTTGAGGGCAAGTACCATCAAGAGCAATCTAATGGAGGAGGACAATAGACAAAAAGAAGCTGAAAATAATGGGGTGTCAAAGGATACTCATTGTGAAGGGATGATGATGATGATGATGATGATGATGATGATGATGATGATGATGATGATGGAGTCAAAACAAAGCAGCTGGTGGCAAATGAAGAGATGGCTGGCAGTTGATCCCTCTATTTAGTAAGGTTATTTTTTGCTCTGCTCTCCAATTCTCCAAACAGTAGGGCCAAAGCAAATGAGAGTAAAGATGAGATATGAGTAGCAAAGCTGAAACAATGTCTGTGATGATGAGTTTTTTGGTGATTAATTTTTCTGGTGATGAATTTATCCTGAGAAAGGCATGATGAAGATGATGATAGAGTTGAAGCCAAGCAGAGCACCTTGAAGTTGTTTAATTGTATCTTTCCATTGCTGTCTGTGTAAATAATAAGTATCATTTACATTACTGGTGTGATTTTGTCCAGGTCACTTTCATTCCCTCAGACTCATTTTCCTCATCTGCAAATTGAGGGCATTGGACTAGATGAATTCTAAGATTCCTTTCTTCTAGAAATACTATGTTCTTACAAATAAACCATCTCTAAGGTGCTTTTCCATTCTTACTTACTCTCATATTCCACAATCGCCTAGCTATTAAGGTTGCGCAGTGAGATAATTATATTTTTACCTTTTATATTATTAACTATCAACAAATCTAAAAATTTCTACTGAACTTCTTTTAGATACATTTTACTTTTTTTTTAAACCCTTAACTTCTGTGCATTGGCTCCTAGGTGGAAGAGTGGTAAGGGTGGGCAATGGGGGTCAAGTGACTTGCCCAGGGTCACACAGCTGGGAAGTGTCTGAGGCCAGATTTGAAACTAGGACCTCCCGTCTCTAGACCTGGCCCTCAATCCACTGAGCTACCCAGCTGCCCCTGATGCATTTTACTTTTAAAGACATCAAATTTAACAATGTTGAAAGGAAATTGCTTTGTGTCACTTTTTGTACATTTGTAAATTTTTTCTATTGATCTTATTTGCATCTACCTCTACTCATTAATCTACCACTTCCTTCCCCAGATAGAAGCTTTTTCATATATATATATATATATATATATATATATATATATACATATATACATATATATGTATATATGTGTGTGTGTGTAGTCAAGCAAAACAGATCAAGAAATAGACCATGTGTAAGAATGCACATCTCTTTCTGCACATTAGATTCATCACCTATCTGCCAAGACGTTAGAGGCATGTACCATCAGTTTTTGCACAGATCTTGATTATTTACTATTTCAATCAGAGTTCTGAGGTCTTTTGAATTTGTTTTTCTTCACAATTTAGTAGATATTGCACAAACTGTCCTATTGTTCCCTTTTCACTCTTACTAGTTCATACAATCCTTCCCATGTTTGGAGTATACAGATTTTTGCAAAAACATTTGTTACAATGTCTTATATTTGTCTACAGATAGTGTCTATAGACAGTCTACAGCTAGACTAAGGCTGTAAATCACTCTAAAAGAAATGATGAATTTTATTGGTCTAGAAAAACATGGGAAGGCTTATATGAACTAATTAGAAAGAAAGGAGAAAAGTAGAATAATTTATGTAAGAAATAAATGTCCTATTAATCTCATATGCTATAATTTGTTCAGCTTGCCAGCAATTGATCGGCATCTATTTTGTTTCCAACTCTGTCAAAACAAGAAGTATTAGTATAGTCTTGTGCTTGATTTCTTTTGGCATTTGTAGGGAGTAAGTAGTATTGTTGTGTCTAAGTTAATTATGAATACTTCTATACATTCATGATATTACTGAGTGGATTATTCTCTCTACTTGTTGACCACAAATCACCTATAACTTCTCATCTAATAAAGAAAATATACCTAGTATACAAGAGGCCTTCTTCTGGTTCATTTAATATTTCATGGATATTAGAGCAATACCAGGGAATGTTTACCTCTTATTCCTCATTCTTCCTACATAAGTATGCTTTTCTGGTTTTACTTTGGATAATAGACTCATAAGTCTAGAAACAGAAAGGACTTTAAAAACCATCCACTTTAACCCTCTAATTTTCAAATGGAAGATATTGCAAAACAGGAAGAATAGGTGTCCTCCCCAAGGTCTCACAAGTAATAAACAGGAGAGGTATGATCTGAATCCATATCCTCTGGCCTTTCCATTTCACCCATATATATCTCTCATGACTTTCTCTGCTATGTAGCAGCCAAATCATCTCCGAAAAAGATAAATGTTTACTGAATACTCCTCTTTTGAATATTTGAATATGAGGAAAGAATCTAGATGATGAAGTAGATAGAACACTGGGCTTAGAGTCAGGAAGACCTGAGTTCAAATCTGGATTTAGACAATGGGCAAGTAATTTAACCGCTATCTGCCTCAGTTTGGGAATAATAATGGTACCCGCTTCCCAGGGTGTTGAGAAGATAAAATTTGTAAAGCCTATTATGCACAGTAGGCTGTTATAAATGCTTTTCCCCTTCTACCCTACACAAATTCCCATTTACACTGAAGTCATCTTCTGGTACTTCACTGTCATGTAAAGGTGACCTTCTATTCTCTATGACTATGCCAATGGAGTTTAAGTTCTGGCAGATCCTACTAAACTGGAAAGGTTTAGAGTACACAAATAGTAAGTCTGTGGGTCTGTTGTCTGAGTACTGTTAAGGGAGAAACCAGGGAAAGGTGCCTTAAACAGTAAATATGGGTCCAGGTGGATGTGTGGGAGACAGGAATGACAGGAAGGGGCCCAACAAGTAGGGAGACTGGGTTATAATGACTGTTTGGATGTCTGTAACAGAAATGGCTGTTGGCCTCCAACTGCTACCCAGCATCAACAAGACACAGCCTATGGAAGGTGATAAGTAAAGGCAAGAGTTTAACAACACATTTTAATCAGGGACAAACTAAAGTAAAGGATGGGAATAGGGTTTTTCTACACTAACAGACTAAGGGCAAACCACAGGGTCAAGGGAAAGGGACTTAACTACACTCTTCTAAGATCTAAGCAAGATAGGGCCCAAAGAAAGCAGTCCTGGAGTCACAAAGGGGAAAGTTCCTCCCAACCCGGTTCTAGCCAGGTTTGGTCAGCTTAGCTAAGGACTTGAGGATGGCTTTACTTGGGATCTCATGGCTAATCCAGGGATGGTTTCAGAATGCCAGGAGTCAACTCCATCAGAACAGATGATCCAAGGTATCCAGGTAGGGAGGGAAAGTTTGCAATGCTGTCCATCAGATCACAAACCACTCCCTACTCAGTGCTGCTCTGCAGGTTTGAAGTCCTCTGCTGTGAGCCTTCACCACTTTCCAGGATCCCAGGGAATCTGGATACAACCCCCCCCCCACCCCAGCTCTGAGATCTCCCAGGGTCACCAACAGTTTTTGTTCCAACCCCCAGGGAATCTCTCTTAGGTACAAGCCACTTCCTCCTTCCCCTGCATACCATTCAGAATGTCCATGGCCTCCAGCTAAGTCTTTTCCTAGCCTGCATATACACCTACTTTTAAACTTATGCCTATTACAGTACTAAACTTAGTTGAGAGTTCAGAGAGGCTCATCTCTGGATTGGTCACAGACAGATGAATTTCTTGTTCATAGCCACCAATGAAAAACTTTAACTTAGTCAGAGAGGTATTGTAATATGTACTGGTAGGAAAAAAACTCAGTTGATGCAAGTTTAGCTCCTTGAAGTGTTGAAGATAAATTTTATGACTTGACAAGACAAAAAATCCATCATTGAGAGGACAATCTCCTGTTGATTAATTTCTCTGTACAAAACTGGGTTATAGACATAATGTTGCACAAATTCCCATGAAATATCCAAAGAAGCAGAAGACCTTCAGAGCATTGGGTAGATGATCTATGAAGGATTATGGTGGGGAAAGGACAAGAATTATAGATGAGAAGGCATGGGTAATTTGTTATTTGCTAAACTAGCCCTGCCATGTGTAAAGTTGAAAATACCTTGTACCCCCTTTAAAACTACATTACCCAGACTCCCTTTCACCATACCCATAATTCCTTAAAGTTTTTCCTATTGGTTGTGTGTTTCATGGGCTATTTTTGATATGGTCATGGGGGGCGTGGTGACGGGAGCTTTTTGAGAGGAGGCGCCATGGTGAAGGGTGAGTTAGGATTCTTCCCCAGGGCTTTAAATAGAAATCCTTATAAATATCATACTTTGGAGGCATTGAATATTAATTTCAATCGTTACAGTGGAATGTAAAGGTGTTCTCCTCTGGGTGATTATGTTATTTCTGTAAATTTGGATTTGAATTTGACCCTAATTTAGAACAGAAGACTACCTCCCAGAATCCAGAAGATGCCATGAAGATGCATGCAGAGACCACACACTGCTCCAAAAGATCCAGAGTGAATTTCAAGACATGGCGAATTTGAACTTTGGGGGGTTGAATGTATTTATTTTGAATGGACACTTTATGCCAGAAAAAGGGGATTGCCCCCTAGATGGCTTTTTGTCAATGCATAGAACATTGGTTTTGTTCTTTCTCCCTTTTATCTCCCTTTTATCTCTGAATTATTGTAAACTTTGATTTTGTTTTCATGATCCATTGGGGAGACTTGTCTCCCAAAGGATCACAGGGGGGAATGTAAAGTTGAAAATACCTTGTACCCCCTTTAAAACTACATTACCCAGACTCCCTTTCACCATACCCATAATTCCTTAAAGCTTTTCTTATTGGTTGTGGTTTTCGTGGGCTGTTTTCGATATGGTCATGGGGGGCGTGGTGACGGGAGCTTTTTGAGAGGAGGCGTGGTGGTGAAGGGTGAGTTAGGATTCTTCCCCAGGGCTTTAAATAAAAATCCTTATAAATATCATACTTTGGAGGCATTGAATATTAATTTCAATTGTTACACATCCCATGCAAATTAATGTTAAAAAAAGATTTGGATAAAGAATGTGGGATCACAGAATATTGTAGTTAAGAGGACCCTCAGTGACCGCTTAATCTAATCTTTTTACTTTACAAACAAGGAAAATGATATCCAAGATGATGCCAGGAATGTTTAGCCTTACAGAAACAACCTTAGAAAGGAAGTATGGTGGAATGATAAGTACTAGATTTGGAACCAGAGGAGATAAGTTCAAGTCTTAGCTTTGCTATTTACCTCTGTTACCTTGTATAAATCACTTAAAATCTATTGGATTTTGTTACCCTCATTTGTAAAATAGGGAGCTTGGATTTGTTGACATCAGATGTACCATCTAGCTGTAAAATCATAATACACAGCATCACAGAATTTGAGAATTGGAAAGGACCTCAGGGACCATATAGTTCAACTAATAATCCAAATGAATCCTCGCTATAACATATATGGCAATAGTCATCCAGCCTTTGCTTGAGGACCTCTGATAACTACAAGGTGGGCCACTATCATTTTAAAATATTTAATAATTTTTTTCAATTACACATAGAAACAGTTTTTGACAATTGTTATCTGACATTTTGCAATTCAGATTTTTTCTTTCCCTCTCCCTTGGTAGTAAACAGTAAGTAGGTTATACCAGTACTATTTACGATAAACATTTCCATATTCCTCATGAATGAAGACACCACAAGACAATAAGAACTTATGAAGGAAACAAAGTGAAAAATACCCTGCTTTGATCTGCTATCAGATGCCAACAGTTCCTTCTTTGGCTATGGATAATATTTTTCATCATGAATCCCTTGGGGTTATCTTAGAATATTGGTTTGCTAATAATAGTTTAGTTCTTCACAGTTGATCATTGTACAATATTTTTGTTATGTGTACAGTGTTCTGGTTCTTCTCACTTCACTTTGTATCA
Organism: Gracilinanus agilis; assembly: GCF_016433145.1. Taxonomy (NCBI): domain Eukaryota; kingdom Metazoa; phylum Chordata; class Mammalia; order Didelphimorphia; family Didelphidae; genus Gracilinanus; species Gracilinanus agilis. The sequence continues at coordinate 101,498,456 of NC_058130.1, forward strand.
GTTCATATAAGTTTTTTCAAGTTTTTCTAAATTTATCTTCATCATTTCTTATGACACGACTGGGTCACCACCTCTTGAGGTAGATCATTCTAGTTTTGGATGGCACTAAATATTAAAAAGTTTTATTTTTTTTTACATCAAACCCAAACTTCTACCCATTACTCTCTTAATCTTGCTTCCTGGGGTCAAACAGAACAAATCTAATCCCTCTTCCATAAGAAGTCCTTCAAATACTTGAAGATATCTATTGTATTTGTCCTTAGCCTTCTCTTTTCCATATCAGATGTTTGTAGTTTCTTCAATTGATCTTCATATGTCATAGACTCAAGGCTCTTCAGTCATTCAAATTATCCTCCTCTGGATGCTCTCCAGCTTATCAATATTCTTATACTGTGACATTCAGAATTCAACCCAATACTCCACATGTAGTTTAACTAGGATAGGGTATGTGTCTCTTTTAATGAAGCTTAAGTTTAAGGCTTTTTGTGTTGCCTGATCACACTGCTGTTTCATACTTAGTTTGTACTCAAACTTGAGAAGTTCCAAACCTAAAGTGTAAGACTTTATATTTATCCCTATTGAACTTTGTCCTAAAAGATTCAGTTTGGTCCACAGATAAATTTCATGGGGTTAGTGAGTTCATTTAAAATATATATTTTAAAAATTATTTAAACACAATCTGTTTCTTATGTAATCCTCCATATTTTCTGCATTTAAAAATATCCTGTGTGTGTTGGTCCATTGTTTCATCAGACTACCAAAGAGATTCATGCCATAAAGAAGACTAAAAACTCCTCCTCTACCTTTTTCAATATCCTTTTGGATGTTGGATCTGTCATTCAGTGTGGTAGCTATCCCTCCCAACTTCGGGTCATTAGAAGTTTTAATGTCTATGCTGTCAATCTATGCCTTTATCAAAGTATTAATAAAAGAGGCAGCTGGGTATCTCAGTGGATTGAGAGCCAGGCCTAGAGATGGGAAGTCCTAGGTTCAAATCTGACCTCAGACACTTCCCAGCTGTGTGACCCTGGGCAAGTCACTTGACCCCCATTGCCTACCCTTACCACTCTTCTGCCTTGGAGCCAATACACAGTATTGACTCCAAGATGGAAGGTAAGGGTTTTAAAAAAGTATTAATAAAATATTTTAAAAATAAAACATAGAACTTTATCAAAATATTGATGAAATATTTAAAAAATAAAACATAGATCCCAAGACAGTCTCTTGGAAACCTCCTGCCAAGATGACATTATTCTGAATACGTACAAGTGTATTATCTTCTAGCCCATCTTTCTCCATTTTCTCCATAGAGTTAGTATGACATAGTTTTTCTAATGTGCTGCAACTTAGCATATTAGAAGTTACTAGGAAAGCTGTGCTGTAGAATTCCTCTCATCTACCAGTTTAGTAACATGAACAAAGGAATTAAATTTTGTCTTTTATAAACTATTTTTTATTTTCTTTTTCTCTTTTTCATAAACTATTTTTTGATGAAATCATTCTGGGGTCTTTATTATCAAAGCTTCCCTTTTAGATATTCACTAAGTACCTCTTTATTGGTTCATTCTAGAATTTCTCTAGGCATCACATTTCAGTTCACGGTCATTTAGTTTGTAGACTCTATTTTCCTTCTTTTTTTTTCTTTGGAAAAATCAGAATTTATTTCTGCATTTCCAATCTTGAGATATGTCTCCCATTTTCAAATGTTGATAACAGTGGCTCAACAATCATATTTACTAGTTCTTTTATCTCTTGAGTATATAGTTTTCTTTTGAGGATAAAAAAGTCAAAAGTAAGTAGAAAAGAGAAATGGAGTGTGTTCAATTTGTTTTGCTTCTTGTTTTTGATTAGTTTTGCTTCTATTTCCTTGGGATTTTGGAATATAGAATAGTGCTTATGTTCATAAATACTGTAAGCATACATACTGGTTATAAGAGTCCTTGTGTTCATGGATACTGTTTTATTTTTTTAATTGAGCTCCAGAGAATTATAGGAAATAGACCAAAGTGATCTGCTTTAAGACTTATTTCCTTTTAACTAAAAAATATACCATGGAATATACCAGAAGGGAGAGATTTATATAAGTACTAAATAGAGATGACTAAATGGTTGCCAGGAAGCTTTGTGCCAGTCTGAGAGCCTAAAGATGGTCTTTTAAGTGAAGCTTCTATATGTGTGATAATGAGAACATATATATAAAGATTTGAGAAAAGCCTTTAATGTAAGGTTTCACTAACTCTTAGTCATACTCTGAATTTTAATTAGCATAGGCAGAACCATTTTACCATGTAATGAAAAGATGTTAAAGGACTATAAACTGAGGACAACATTAGTGACAACAATAGCAACATCATTCCAGGGTGCTTTTTTGTGAACTGCCCAGTGCCCTACACACATTTGGCAATTAATCCTCAGGATATTGCAGTGAGATGAAGTGACTACATAAATTCATAGAATATGATTGCTTTCAGGGACATTATGGGTCATCTGCCCAAGCCCATTACTGCACAGAGGAACAGAAGAAGCTGCTTCATTCACACACTATAATCAGAAAAATTGAGGTGCAAGGAAGTTAATTTTCTTACTGAAGCAAAGACAGAAGTAAAAAAGCAAACTCCATCCCTATCCTTTCCTTTTCATACCTTATCCTGCCCTTCTCTGCCCTGTTTATGTGGTACTACCCACCTCTAAAGACTTTTACAAGTGAATTTTTCTTAGGTAGAGAACTCTCATTTGATAGAGAATGTGAACTTGAGCTTTGTGTCTTTCAGGTTATTTTCATTCTGTGCATGAACCCACAGGCTATTGCAGTGGACACATTATTAAAAGTTCAATAAATGGAAAATGTCAAAGGAGTTAGAGGTGAAAGGGAAAAATGAATATTTTGTCGTTTTCTCTTGGGTAACCAAAATACCAAGCTGATTTACTGTACCACAAAAGATATGGCAACAAGGCTGGGGAGGGGTGGCAAAGAACCTGCTGTTTCATTACACTGGAGATATTTCTCCATGTGGGATACTCATGATACATAAATCTGTAAGTCAATGTTGTTGACTTGCTAACCTGAGTTCAGGTCCTCTGTTCTACCTGGATCACAACCTTTGGGGCTCTAGCCCAGAACATATAGAAGCATAGTTTTGGAGCTGGAAGGAAACTCAAAGTTCATTTATTATGACTCATTTATCTGAAAGATAAAGAAACTGAGTTCCAGACAGCCACTTACCTATGGTTACATGGGTATAAAGAGAGAGAAACAATTCAAAATAAGGTAATCTCTTGCATTCTCATCACAAAATGATATTTTATTATTTATTCTCTGCCCTGAACACCTTTTGGGCCCAGATCTTAAACTATATACCATTCAGGACCCATATCAAAGGGAGAAAATGACAATTTGGGGAATATGAAGGGTTGTAATGGTCAGATATTAAGATAGGTGATTAGCTAGGAAAGGTATAGAACCCATGCTGGGTTTTGGGTTGGAAGGAAATCAAGCTCACATCCTGCATCTAACAGTTTCCAACTATGTTACCACAGGCTAGACAGAACCTCTCTGAGACCAAGTTCCACAATTTATTAAGGAGGCTAATAATATCTGTAATATTTGCCTTCCAGAATGATTGTGAGATTCAAATGCAATAACATTTATAATTTCTTTTGTTTGGACCTGAGATATCATTGTTACAGGGGACTCCTCAGTAAGGAAACTCTCTCTCCCAGACTACAACTTTTTAAACCTTAGAAATATTATATTTTTTCATCTATCTAAAGATCATCTGCTGCTTTTTGGTGGTGTGGTCTTCCTGGAAGGCTATGCTGATGGGACATAAAGAATGTACAAATAGAAAAGTTTTGAGCCATAGACTTGGTGATGGACAGAATAACTGACATTTGAAGCACAGACTAGACAAGTGTAGAAAGGATCATCTCCAGGTTGACCACAGAATGATAGACTTTTGGTTAAAGAACCTCAAAGATCATCTAGAAAATGAGAGAGAGGATGTAATCTGTGAGATGGGAGAGAAACGCTCACATTAACAGAATCATCGATCCTTAAAGCATTGAAAAATGTGTGAAAGGAGTTTGAATTTGGGAATCAGGAGATTGGAATTTGAATCCTGGCCCTTCTACTTAGTAGCTGTGTGACTTAAGGCAAGGTATTTTGCTTCTCTGGGCCTCTATGCATGTGATTCAGTATTTGGGCACTTTGGGGATGATAAAACAATCTTTTGACTGGCCATTGAGCAGGAAGAGCCAATGACTCAATGGACTACAAAAAAGGGAGTTAATGTCCCTGGATCTTTTTTTCCTTTTTCCCTTAGAGGCAACACATAACAATGGGACTTCCTATGAGGGATGGAGAAAAGGAAAGCTCATGCATTTTTGCCACTCCATCTAACAGACAGCCATGAAAACATGTCTGGTAAATTACATGGCTCACTTTTGGTGATCCTGAGACTGGATCCTGGAGTCCTAATTTGCAGTTTTTCCTTTCAGAGTATAGCATAGGGGACTGAACTTTGATCTCAGAAGAACATATATCCTAACTCCTTGAGCTAGTAGACATATATTATATTTAAAACCACTACAGCATAAATATGGCATGTATAACAATATGATAGTGCATACACATATTAACACCCATATGAATACATAACACTTGATAATGTATAAAATCACACACTAACATGCATACACATGTGCATATGTAGGAATGTGTACATATACATACATCCATATATATGTATATGTATATACATATATACACACATACTTGCAGGTGACTTTATGAAATGGAAAGAGCTAGAGGTCTTAGTTTTTTGGGCAAAGGGAAAATTTCTGATTTGGAGAAGATAGCTATCAACAAAAAGAAGAGTCCAATGATTGGACTCACTGACCCAAAGATATGGTCTTTGAAGGGACCATGCAGAGAGCCCAGGGGAAATGTGGCTATGCCTAGTCAGCAGTCTCACATGCTATTTAATGTACCGAAGAGATTCAATCCTCAACCTCCTGGGCATATAACAGGGGTTATAATTTAAGTGATTGAATTCTATTTTTGCCTTTCTACTAATGCATGGTTATACTTGTTCTGATTTGCATTTCTTTTGTCAAAAATAAATATCTTTCCTATACTTGATTCAAGTTGGATCCCAAGTACTTTTTATATTCATAGTGGAAGCAGCTAGGTAATGCAGTGGATAGAGTCTGGAGCCTCGAGCCACGAAGGCCAGAGTTGAAATCCAGTCTTAGGCATTTTCTAACTGTGTGATCCAGGAAAAGTGGCTTAATGATTGTTTGCCTCAATTTCCTCAAATGTAAATGCAGGTAATAACACCTACCTTATAAGGTTGTTGTACAAATGAGATAATATTTGTGAAAGTGTTAGCATAATTCCTGATATATAGTAGGCACTATATAAATGCTTATTCTCTTGGCTTCTTCCTCTTTCTTATGGGCTTTTTGGGGAGAACCTAGAAATTGGCTGAAAATTATGTTTTAAGTAACTCTTCTTGGGCACTGAGGTGTGCAATGAGCTGAAGGTTGTGAGAAAAGGACTCAGATCCCTCTCATTAGCATCTAGGATCCACTCGGATCCTGCTGGTGAGCCCAGAGTTGAACGGGACATTTGGTGAAATGGGAATGGGTGTAATATCCCCTCTCTTCACTTAGTAATGGTTATATACATACATACAGCAGACACCTTGGAGACTTGAAAAATAGCCTCAGGGCAAAAATCTCTCTGTAGCTCAATACAAAGTCTTGCCTACTCTCCTCACTCAGACTTTTGACTGGGAAGGAACAAAGCAATGGCTACTAATAACCAAGAACTATAATCCACAACTACCAAAAAAACCAAGGAAAAAAACCTTGACCTGAGATAATTTTTATGCATAAAAATTCCAGACCACAGAGGAGAGAGCAGAAGATGACAAACAAGTAAACACATCCAAAGCTTCCAAAAAAAATGAAATGGTCACAAGGTCTTGAGAATCTCAGATTTGAGATTAAGAACCAAATTAGAAAGATAGAAGAAACCTGGCAAGAAAAGTGGGAAATAGTTCAAAAAGAAAATAACAGTTTAAAAGACAGAAACTCTGACTTGGAAAAAGAAGCCCAGAAATCAAATGAAATGATAAGCAAATTGGGGACCAGAATTGAATAGCTGGAAACCATGAAAAACAGGATAGACCAAACTGAAAAGGAAAACCAAAAGATCATAGTTGAAACCCAGTCTTTAAAGACCAGAATTGGGCAAGTAGAAGCTAATAATCTCACAAGACAGCAAGAATTAATAAAGCAAAGTCAAAAGAATGAAAAAAAAGGACGCATGAAATATCTTATTGAAAAAATAACTGACCTGGAAAACCATTCTAGAAGAGAAAATTTGAGAATCATAGGCATGCATGAAAATAGGATTAAATCTACCCTGACCATTTCTAGATTTAATCACCAGAAGCATATACAACCCACTTACATTTGAGTGGGGGAGGTCTGTAAGTCATGTGTGAGAAAGTAAGTGATGAATCAGAATTGACTGACTGCCCCCTAGGCAGTCTTAAGCAAAGCTTTAGCTGTAATTGGTACACATAAAGTGTGAGAAAGGCACAGGAATTGATGAAAGGAATGGTCTTTAAAAGTGGTCAAAACTTCTTGTGATGCTCTCTTTTGCCTGGAACTGAACCCTGGAGGAGCTCTGGCTGAGGACCTTGGACTGCTTTTTATCCCTCCTTTTGAACTACCATGTAGATGAGTAAAAAAGACTGAATCCTTTCCTGGATTTTCCCAAGGGTCTAACCTCAGGAGAGGCCTCCATTTATGAGAGAGACTTCATGACTGAAGCCCTTAGATGTACCCTCAGCTCAAGGATGAGGTCCCTCTAGCTAAGGACTAATTAGCCCTGCCTGATTGAGCCAGGGACCTGAGCAAAATACTTCACGAGTTAGGTTAGATATCTTACTGTAACCTCTCTGTGATTTTTTTACTTTCATTCTCTGTCCTTTTGTAAATAAATTACCATAAAAATCATTTGGAAATAAGTAATATGAGATTCATATTGCAGAGAAGGATTCAAGCTGCAGAGGGGGGTTCATGCTACAGCTCAGAATTACATAGGGCCCCCCAAGAACTCTGAGAGAGGGTGCAGTTAAAGGCAGTTGGAGCCCTGGATTGAGAGTAGGCAGGTCTCTCTGCTTGCTGGATCTTGAGTCCTGGGTTGGTTTTGGAGCTTGGGTCTTGTATCAGAGCAAAGCCATTTTAGTTCTTTACTGCCATTCAACAACATCACAGTCTACCTCTGTTTAGTTATTTTGATATTGAAGAAGAATATTTATAGAGTTAGAGAGCAGATCAGCTATTCAAGTTACCTTTCCCCTTGGGGAGGAAGGGCTGCTTGGACATAACTGTTTGAGGGCTTCCCTTACCTTATCTATCCTTATTCCATCTCCCTTCCTTCCCATTCCCACCTATCATTAAACCTTTTATCAATTGAGAGCAGTGCCTGGTTATATATTTAGGGAAATACTCACAACCTCCTCAAGGTGAGTTCCTCCTACTTTGTAGCCATGGAGTAAATCCTATCTTCTGTGCCTGTGAGCTTCAAGACATCAAGCTTCTCCTATTCTATCCTGTGGGGAATAATACAGAGAAAGACATAATCATAATGTGTTTTGCTTTTCTCCACTTATCATCTTGGTTCAGAAGATATCAATCCAACCTCCATATTGTAACTGACTTTCTAACTGCCTAGTGGGAGGGGAGAAGTGAAGGAGGACTTTGACAAGATCCTGCCCCTCCCTTCAGTCAAGCCTGTTTGTGTGTGTGTCTCTCCATAGACCAAAAGATTAGAGAGATTAGATTGCTACAGACCCCTTATATCTTACAGCTTCCCAAATACAACAGTAATTAAATTCATGGTGACCATACTCTTAAATAATTTAGTCAAATCTTTTATTTTTACCCCTTACACATTCTGCCCCTTTCATAGATCTACTTAAAAATGTAGAAATAAACAGAAACCTTGACTTTATACTATAAGAAATTATCCAAGAAAACTGCCCTGATGTTCTTCATCAAGAGGGTAAAATAGACATTGAAAGAATCCATAGATCACCCTCTACATTAAATCCTCAAAAGACAACTTTCAGGAATGTAATTGTCAAATTCAAGAGCTTCCAAGTTAAGGAGAAAATAATACAAGAAGCCAGAAAGAGACAATTCAGATATTAAGGAGCACCAGTCAGGATTACACAGGATCTGGCAGCCTCCACATTAAAGGACTGCAAGGCTTGTAGTATGATAATCTAAAATGCAAGAGAATTGGATCTACAAACAAAGATCACTTATCCATCAAAACTGACTATATACTTCCAGAGGAAAGAATGGGCATTTAACAAAATAGAAGAGTTCCAAGTATTTATAAAAAAAGATCAGAACTAAATGGAAAATCTGAAATTATGAAAATCAAGAGAAACATGAAAGTGTTTGAAATAAGAAAGTGAGGGGAAAACTTTTTTCTTTTTTTAAGGGCTTTAATAAGGTCGAATTGTTTATATTACTATGTGGAAAAGTGTTATTTGTAACTCTCAAAAATTAAATTTACTATTATAGTAGGTAGATGAATTATTCACAGGTAGAGGTTGGGACTAAGTGGTTTAAGATGATATATAAAAAAAGAAAAAAGGGGAATAGAAGATAGCATCAAGAGAAACTTGAAGGAATAAGAAAAAGAGGATCATCTATATCATATAAAGAGGTTCAGGGGAGGGGGTGGGGAAGAATACTATTATAAGAAGGACAGGAAGAGAGTGCTAATGTGTAATACTTAAACCTTACTCTCAGTAGAATCAGTTTCAAGAAGGAAGAACATCTAGATACAATGGGGTATCAAAATCTATCTTACCCTACAAGAAATATGAGAGGGAAAAACCAAGTAGGGGAGTGGTGCGGGGAGTAAAAAAAAGGGAGGGAAAGAGAGGGGGAAGGGAATTTAGTAGAATCCTGAAGAAAATTAAGAGGCGAATAAGAAGGGAGGGGGTGGAAAAGGAAGTTAAATAAGGGTGGAGATTAGGGGGACTTATTAAAAGGAAAACACTGGTATAGAAGGAAATAGTGAAAGAAGAAAGGGCAGGACTAGGAGAGGAAATCAAAATGATGGGGACTACACAGTTGCTAATCATAACTCTGAATGTGAATGGGATGAACTTGCCTATAAAACGGAAGCAAATAGCAGAGTGGATTAGAAACCAAAATCCAACCATATGTTGTCTATAAGAAACACACATAAAGCAGGTAGACACCCACAGGGTAAAAGTAAAAGGCTAGAGCAAAATCTATTGGGCAACAACTGAGAAAAAGAAGGCAGGAGTTACAATCATGATATCTGACAAAGTCAAAGTAAAAATAGATCTGATTAAAAGAGATAGGGAAGGTAATTACATACTGATAAAAGGCAGTATAGACAATGAGGAAATATCAGTACTCAACATGTATGCACCAAATGGTATAGCACCCACATTTTTAAAGGAGAAACTATTGGAGCTTAAGGAGGAAATAGATAGTAAAATATACTAGTGGGAGACCTGAACCTACCTCTATCAGATCTAGATAAATAAAACAAAAAAAAAACAAGAAAGAGGTAAGAGATGTGAATGAAATATTAGAAAAACTGAAGTTAATAGATATATGGAAAAAATAAATAGGGACAAAAAGGAATACATCTTCTTTTCAGCAGCACATGGTACATTCACAAAGATTGACCATGTACTAGGGTATAAAAAATGGTAAACAAATGCAAAAAAGCAGAAATAATAAATGCAACCTTTTCAAATCATAATGCAATAAAAATAATAATTAGCAATGGTACATGGAGAGGCAAACAAAAAATCAATTGGAAATTAAATAATATGATTCTCCAAAATTGGTTAAAGAACAAATCATGGAAACAATTAATAATTTCATTGAAGAGAATGACAATGATGAGACATCATATCAAAATGTATGTGATGCATCCAAAGAAGTACTCAGGGGGAAATTTATATCTTTGAGTGCATATATTAACAAATTGGGGAGGGCAGAGGTCAATGAATTAGGCATGCAAATTAAAAAACTAGAAAGAGAACAAATTAAAAATCCCCAGATTAAAAACTAAATTATACATCCTAAAAATTAAAGGAGAAATTAATAAAAGTGAAAGTGGAAGAACTATTGAATTACTAAGTAAGACTAGAATCTGGTACTTTGAAAATTCAAATAAAATAGGTAAAGTACTGGTTAATCTTATTTAAAAGGAAAGAAAAAAAAAACAAATTCACAGAATCAAAGATGAAAATAGGGGACCTCACCTCTAATGAAGAGGAAATTAAGGCAATCATTAAAAACTATTTTGCCCAATTATATGGCAATAAATATGGCAATGTAGAGATATGGGTGAATATCTATGAAAACATAAATTGCCTAGTTTAATACAAGAAGAAATAGAATACTTAAATAATCCCATATCAGAAAAAGAAATTGAACAAGTCATCAAAGACCTCCTGAAGAAAAAATCCCCAGGGCTAGATGGATTCACAAGTGAATTCTATCAAACATTTAAAGAACAACTTATCCCAATTCTACACAAACCATTTGAAAAAAGAAGCAAAGAAAGAGGTCTACCAAATTCCTTTGATGACACTAATATGGTACTGATTCCAAAGCCAGGCAGATCAAAAACAGAGAAATAAAACCACCGACTGTCTCCTTAATGTACATAGATGTAAAAATCTTAAATCAAATACTAGCAAAAAGACTCTAGCAAGTGGTCACGAGGGTTATTCATGATGATCAGGTGGGATTTATATCAGGAATGCAAGGATGGTTCAATATGAGGAAAACCATACATATAATTGACCATATTAATAAGCAAACCAACAAAAATCACATGATTATTTCCATAGATGCAGAAAAAGCCTTTGAAAAAATACAACACTCATTACTATTAAAAACACTAGAAAGTATAGGAATAGAAAGAACTTTCCTAAAAATAATAAACAGTATATATTTAAAACCATCAGCAAGGATGTAGACACTAAACGATAACTCTAGTCCAACTATCAATAATATGGAATTAGGTCTTGATAAATGATACATGTAAAATCCAGTGGAATTGTACATTGGCTAAGGGAGATTAGGGAGGTTTGGGAGGAGAGGGAAAGAACATGAAATATGTAACTATGGGAAAATATTCAAAATAAAAATTAAAAAAAATCAGCAAGTATCATCTGCAATGGGGATAAATTAGAAGCCTTCCCAATAAGATCAAGAGTGAAACAAGGATGCCCATTATCACCTCTATTATTTAACATTTTACTAAAAACACTATCAGTAGCAACTAGAGAAGAAAAATAAATTGAAGGTATCAAAATAGGCAATGAGGAGACTAAGCTATCACTCTTTGCAGATGATATGATGATCTACTTAAAAATCCTAGAGAAATAATCAACAACTTTAGCAGAGTTTCAGGATACAAAATAAATGCACATAAATCATCAGCATTTCTATATATTTCCAACACATTAGAGCAGCAAGAGTTAGAAAGAGAAACACCATTTAAAATCACCCTAGACAATATAAAATACTTAGGAATCTATCTGCCAAGACAAATACAGGAATTATATGAACACAACTACAAAATATTTTCTACACAATTAAAACTAGATCTAAGCAACTGGAAAAACATTAATTGCTCATGGGTGGGTTCAGCTAACATAATAAAAATGACAGTCCTACCCAAATTAATTTACTTATACAGTGCCATATCTATCAAACTACGAAGAAACTTTTTTACTCAATTAGAAAAAAAAACCTATAAAAGTTCCTTTAGAAGAACAAAAGATGAAGAATATCAAGGGAAATAATGAAAACAAATGTGAAGGAGGGGGGGCCTACCAGTACCATGTATTAAACTGTACTATGAAGCAGTGGTCATCAAAACAATATGGTACTCTTATATATAACTTATGGACAAAGATGGAGAGCAGCTTGAGTGACAGATTGTTGGCTATAGAACTTGGAATTTACCCAGATGGCATGAGCCAAGGGCAAAAGACAGTTGGGACCACCTTTATAAAAGTCCAGTGGCTCAGCCATTCTTGATCTCAGTTTTGAGATGGAAATTTCTGGGAACAGTGGGAGGAGATGGTTGGGTAGGCCAATAGACCTGCAGATCCAGCTTCCATACCTATTATCATTAGAAGTTCAATTATCTATTACCAAACAGAGCTGAGAGAAATCAATAGCATAGCTGCCAAGAAGAACATCACTACCCCCTTCCTTTCCTTTGGTCTAGACCATGGCCATGTCTGACTAGGGTCTGTGAGGGGGAGAAGAATCTCCATCTAAATACCAACCAGATGCTCATTGGTTTAGATTTCTTTAACTCACTATAGATATAGCATAGTCATCCCAACACCTCTTTCCTTATGCTGATTCCTAACTCCTTAGAACAAAAGCATTAAACCTTGTTTCAAACTTGATACAAGTGAAGGCTGGCATCCATTTCAAGGGGCAAGTGAATAGCCACAGCAAAAGGGGAAAGGGATCACCAGCATCCCAGTCAGTTAGTGTTATCCATCCAATACGAACAAGTAGCCTATTACCAATCCTCATCATTTAACCTAACCCCAAGCCAAGGAACAAGAGGGGCTGTTGAACAACATATACAGCTTCTCCCTCTATAACCTGGGCTTGAGCACTGTTAGTGGAGTCAAGGTGCTTAGTGGAGTTGATCATCCATAAGACCTGGTTGTCATCAGCACACCTTGGTGGCTACCCAGGTGTTACCATCCCATTCAACCTAGATCCATATACCACATGAGGATCTTGGGCCAGCTTATAGAAGCACCTTCCTGTCTACCCTACCCTTTCTGTCTAGTAGATAGATACCTTACTCACCCCACCATTTTAAATAACAGTACTGGTTAAGAGACAGAAGGGAGGATCAGTGGTATGATCTTGGGGCAAATGACCTCAGCAAGACAGTGTATGATAAACCCAAAGATCCCAGCTTTTTGCACAAAAATCAACTATTTGACAAAAACTGCTAGGAAATTTGGGAAACAGTATGGGAGAGATTAGGTTTAGATGAACATCTCACACTCTACACTAAGATAAATTCAGAATGTATGAATGACTTGAATATAAACAAGGGAACTCTAAGTAAATTGGGTGAACATAGAATAGTATATCTGTCAGATCTAGGAGTAATGAAAGATTTTAAGATTAATCAAGAGTTAGAAAATACTACAAAATGTAAAGTAAATAATTTTGATTATATTACATTAAAAAGTTTTTGTACAAACAAAACCAAATGCACTCAAAATTAGAAGAGAAGCAACAAATTGGGAAAAATATTTATAACAAAAACTTGACAAAGGCCTCATTACTCAAATTTATAAGGGGCTAAATCAATTGCATAAAAATCAAACCATTCCCCAAATGATAAATGGGCAAGGTACATTAATAGACAATTTTCAGATAAAGAAATCAAAACTATCAATAAGCACATGAAAAAGTGCTCTAAATAATTAGAGAAATGCAAATCAAAACAACTCTGAGATACCACCTCACACCTAGTAGATTGGCTAACATGATAGCATAGGAAAGTAATAAATGTTGGAGGGGATGTGGCAAAATTGGGACATTAATGCATTGCTGGTGGAGTTGTCAATTGATCCAACCATTCTGGATGGCAATTTGGAACTATGCCCAAAGGGTTTTAAAAACTGTCTGCCCTTAGATCCAGCCATACCACTGCTGGGTTTATACTCCAAAGAGATAATAAGGAAAAAGACTTGTACCAAAATATTTATAGCCGCACTCTTTGTGGTAACAAAAAATTGGAAAATGAGGGGATGCTCTTCGATTGGTGAATGACTAAACAAATTGTGGTATCTGTTGGTGATGGAATACTATTGTGCTAAAAAAAATAATGAACTGGAGGAATTCCATGTGAACTGGAAGGAACTCCAGGAATTGATGCAGAGCAAAAGGAGCAGAAGCAAGAGAACATTATACATAGAGATGGATACACTATGGTAAAATCGAATGTGATGGACTTCTCTACTAGCAGCAATTCAATGATCCAGGACAATTCTGAGGGATCTATGAGAAAGATCACTATCCACATCCAGAGAAAGAACTGTGGGCATAGAAACACAGAAGAAAAACAATTGCTTGATAACACTGATAGATAGGGATATGATTGGGAATGTAGACTCTAAGAGATCACCCTAATGCAAATATTACTAATATGGAAATAGGTCTTGATCAATGATATATGTAAAACCCAGTGGAATTGCTCCTTTGCTATTGGAAGGGGATGAGAGGTGGGGAAGGAAAGAGCATGAATCATGTAACCATGGAAAGATATTCTAAATCAATTAATTAAATAAGATTTTTCAAATAAAAAAAGAATATCAGCAGTACTAACAATCAAAATGAATTGACACTATTAATTAAAACTAAGGGGAACTATAAAAATAGTTACCTTGGGGAAGCAAGGAGATTTTATGATGAGTCCACAACTTCTGCCTGGAGTGGATAGGGCAATGAATGTAATCTAGAGATGGAGGGAAGGCAAGGATGTTCAGCTTTTATTTTGCCTTTATTTTCTATCATGGAGAATGAACTCATTGAATCTCATAGAATGACTAGAAAGAGTAGCATTAATATGGTGAATAAGTATTTGGTACTCTAGATAAGAAAGTACCTTGAGAAGCAGCATAATTTTAATAGGGCATCAGACTTGTATTCAAGAAGACCTAGATTCAAATGATAGTACAGACACTTATTAGTGTGTGTGAGACCCTTGGCAAGTCACTTAACCTTTCAAGTCCTCAGTTTCCTCATCTGTAAAATGAGGGGATTGGACTTGATGACTTCTAATATCTCTTCCAACTTTAAATTCATTATCTATTGCCTAGCTGCTCTTGACAAATTCAAGTTACTAGACCTAGATGTGTTATATCTTAGTTTAGGGAAAGAAGTGGCAAATGTAAATTAATGTCCATGATCTATGAAAGATTAGAGACTTCTTTAGTGTGATTTTCAAAAGAATGGGTATAATTTCTGTCAATGCAGATCATCAACTCGTTCTCAACTTATAGTCTTAGAGAATTGGCTGGGACACTGAGAGGTTAAATAAATTATATAGGGTCACACAAGCAGTATGTGTCAGAGGCTGGACTTGAAACCAAGATGACCTCTTTATCTCCCATGATACTTTCAAACATTTTGCAAACTTCAAAGCATAATATGAACGTCAGCTATTATTAAGAGAATGGTTCTGAAGTTTCCTGCTATTGAAGAATTTTCAGATAGCCTGCATTCTCATTTCTCCAGGATGGGTTAGGGACAATCCTGCCTGAAGGCAGCAGGATATTCTCATGACCTTTAAAGAACCCAAAATATCTCTGTTTCTATGACTCCATGACAATTTCTTACATCTTTTGAACAAACTCACTATATATAGATTTGAAATTCCAAAGACTTCAGGCCCATATAATCACATTTTCACAGGTTAGCATGGCCATAGAGAACATTAGCAACCATATTTCCATACTAAAATCTATTCATTTAGATGAGTTCAACTTTTGGGAGCAGGGTCATCAAACAGTCTTTGAGCTAGAAGAAACTTGTTCAATTATGACATAATGAGGAGTCCCAAGGAGGAAGGAAAATTTTTAACTTAGTAACATACAAATAATAACCTAGCATGGAAATAATTAAGAGGCTTCTCCAAACATTACATTTTTCCACTGACTTGAAATTCTAGTCTAATCTCAAATCAATTACTGGAATTGCAAAGTCCATATTTTTACGAGTTAACAGACTACTCAGAAATATGAAAGCTATTTTTATGGGAAGACTGGTGGTATGGATGGAGGTTAAAAATGTTTAAGGCAGTATGTATAGTAGTTGGCACTTACCAGTCATGTTATCCTGGGCAAGTGACAACAACCTATCTAGATCTCAGTAGTCTAGTTGTGCAATGAAGATACTAATACTGGCATGATCAACTTTATCAGATCATAGATCTAGAGCTGGAAGTGATCTTAGAGGTCATTTAGATGGTCTCATTTTACAGATGAGGAAACTGAGTCCCTGAGTGTTAAGCGACCTATGTTCACACAGGTACAGTATATGGCAGAGCTGGGAGTTGAATGCAGGTATTTTAATTCCACTATCAGGGTTTTTAATGCATCATGTTGGATTATTTCAATCATCTGATGAGATAACAAGAGGAAACATTTTATAACTATGAAGTGTTTCAGGCATGTAAACTATTATTTCTTTTCTGTCTCTGCCAAACTGATTGTACTCTAGCATATCCTACATTGAGTGGGAAGAATGTTGAGAATGATTTATGTGGCTGTCACTGATTATCCAATAGCAGGCAACTTTATGAGATATTATATAGTTTCTTTTTGAAAAGAGAAATTTTAAGGCCAGATAATTGTTATCTTTTTCTTTCAGCTTCTGGTAACAATAACTTTCCTTCTGCACTTGGATCATTGACTTTTACTGCTTTATTTTCCTCTTCTTTTTGAAGAATGATTTTCCATCATGACCCCTGGGGTTCCTACTGAGGGACTTACAATGATGGGAGATAGTATGATGCTTTGTATAACATGCAGAACCCAGAGTGAGGAATACCTGGTTTCAAATCCTGTCAACTCTTACTAGAGGTGAAACCATATTCAATTTACTTATTCTCAGCCTTAGTTTTCTCATCTGTAATATAGGGATGATAAGAACACTTCACAAAAATGATGTGAAGAACATAGTAGGTGAAGCACTTTATGAAACTTAAAATTTTTATAAATGTGAGCTATCAACATCATCATCATCATCATATAATTTGGGAGAGTGTAGTTAACAATACTAGTGAAAGATCACTGGACCTGAAAAGTCTAGGGAATGTGTTTCATCATCCTTGGTCTGAGAACTGTTCTGTGACTGGGTCCATTTGTAGCTCGATTTTGGAGCAATTACCCCTTGATATTGTTGGCAGGGGTAAAAAAGGAAAGAACCATAATTTTCAGGAGTGTGAAGAAGATAAAGATTTTTCTGATGTATTGCTTTTCTCTAGGTGACTAGAATGTTTCAGAGAAGTATGATATAGATCGTGCATGAGATGTAGAAGAAAGATAAAACTACTCATTTATTAAATTAGCTATGAATATAAGCAGGGGCCTATACTTTGAAGATTGGTTGGTGGAAATTTGACTTAGGCCTAAAGGAAATCTGGATGAAAATTGGAATTTTCTAAACACATTAAGCTAGGTCTTCTGGATCAATGTTTTAAGTTAACAGAACTAATTGACATTGGTAATTTATTTCCTCTCAAACTGGGAAATATAGAAAGGAATGATATTAATGATAATAACTAGTATTTCAATTGTTTTAAAACAATTTACAAATATCTCATTTTTTCCTCACAACAGCCATGTGATGTTGGTACACTAACATTATCCCCATTTTACAGATGAGGAAACAGACAGAAGTTAAATGACTTGCCAGGATCATATAGCTAGTAAACATCTGAGCCTGAATTTGAACTCAGGCTTTTCTGTCTCCAGCTTCAGTGTTCTATCCAATGTACCACCTTGGCATTGGTCCTTATTCTTGTGGTCTGATAGATTGTAGAGGCAGGGTCATTTAGTGGAAAGGACCTTGGATTTGAAATTGGGGATTCTGTATTGAATCCTTGATCTCCTGCTACTACTTCGTATTATTCTGCCTTCACATACTTATTTTACAGTTGAACTAGTCTGCTTACTTTTTCTTTAACTCATCATTCCATTTTCTACCTCTGTGACATTGTACAAATTAAACTTTTTACCTGTCTTTCCATACCTACTTTGCAGCATGTTATTCTCAGCCTGCTCTCTTAGATCCAATTAATTCAATTAAGGATCAGCTCAGGTAGCAAGCCTTTTTCATTCATCCCAGTTATTAATGCTCTCTCCTATCTCAAATAATCTCATATTTGCTTATATTTTTACATATTCAACCATTAAACATAAATGAAAACTCTTTGGGGTCACTGGCTGTTTGCCATTTTTGTGTTAATATTCCCAATGCCTAAAGGTCCCTGAACTTTTAAAAGGTCTTTCATATGTGATTGCTAAATTGAAATGAAGTTATCTTCCATTTCTGTACTTAATGTCTTTTTTGGTCATCTTCTTATAAATTAGACACCTTTTTTTGTGTAAAATGAGATTGTCAAACTAGATCAGTAATTCTTTAAAAAAAATTTTTTTTTAACTCTTACCTTTCGTCTTGGAACCAATACTGTGTATTGGTTCCAAGGCAGAAAAGTGGTAAGAGCTAGGCAATGGGGGTTAAGTGACTTGCCCAGGGTCACAGAGCTAGGAAGTGTCTGAGGCCAGATTTGAACCTTGGACCTCCTGTCTCTAGGCCTGGCTCTAACTCCACTGAGCTACCCAACTGCCCCCTATATTAGTGATTCTTAACCTGTAGTCCAAACAAGGAGTTTGTGGCTAAATTTTGGGGAGTCCATGAACTTGGATGGGAAAAATATACATATCTATTTTCACTAATTTTTAACTGAAATTTAGCATTTCATTCAATTACAAATGTAGGCAACAAACCGCAGTAGTGTCAGGCTTCATTGGCCTGCCAAAAGGGTCCATAACTAGAAAAAGGGTTAAGAACTAATGAACTAAATGGTCTTAAGAGCCTTTGCAGTACTAAATCCTATGATCCCATGAACTTATTTGCAAAATTGTCAAAATTGGAATAATTGGAAGAAGAATTTGGCTTTCCTTTTTACTATATGATGTGTCTATTTCCTCATTTTTCCTGATATGTGTTTTCCATCACTCTTTTATGATAGGGATCTTGATGGTGGTGTAATACAAAACCCGAGCATGGTCAAGGAGGCTGATTTAGGTAAAAATATGTAAGTCAATGATATATTTGTGCCAAGACACTGTCTCTGATTCCTAGTTAGGGTGGCTAATGGCTATTTACAGAGACTTATACTGTTTAAAACTGTCTCTTAAATGTAGTTTTTAGTGTATCTTACATCACTGCTCAAAATAGCTATCCCATTTCCAATTTAACATGCTAGGTTGGTCAATCTGTCTAGATATTACCCATCAGGGACTCTGAAGTTATCAGAATTTAACCAGTGTTCTAGTTTTAAACAGTTTAGAACAATTTTGGGAATTGTAACTGTATTGGTAGACAACATGGAAATTATTTGCCCTATAAGAACGTTTCATATTCATAAATATTTAACCCTTATATCAGACTTTCCTTGGTATGAAGGGATTGTGTATGCTTCAGGGACCTCTCATTTTTCTCTTTTTGCATCTGTTACCTATGCAGGGGGTTAGGATTTAGCACTTCTTCCCCAACTTTAATATTTAGTATTCCCCAAAATGGCTATACATGTTCCCTCTAAACTCATAGGCTCACAAACCTTCAATTCTTAAAATAATTTTGTTTACTTAGTAAAGGATACAGATAAACTTTGTGTTTACATCCATGAGAGTAAATTAAATTAACTCTCCTCTTCTAATGGCCCACTGTCTCCCCTGAGAACCTGTATAGTTCCTGACTTAGAGTCTCCATCTTGGATAATGACCTAGAAAAGGGGAAAGCCTACAGCTTACTCTCTCTTCCAGTGAGACAATCATCTTTTAAAAAGGGAAAAATAAAAATGAAAACCAAACCAAAACTCGTGGTTCACTCCTTTGTACTAGTGCTGTGCCGAATCATTTTTACTTTCCTGGTAATCCTTCAAACCTGGCTTAGCTCATGACTAAGACATAACTTTTGTCCTCCCTTCCTGAACGCCAGTCGGGTGTCATGGATCCTTCTTGATGGTATCCTCTGCTCTGCTTTGTTGCTACTTGCTATTGGACTCTCCTCAGAGAGATGCTGCTTTTTCTTGAATGGCTAGCTGAACCACAGAAATTTACCTTGGAGCTATGGCTGCAGTGTTACAGTTCTTTCACCTATATCTCCCTGCGCCCCCAATTTCAATTGCCGCTACTATTCAAACTTCCTACTGTTTTATACTCAGGTACCATAGCTTCACACTTTTAGGAAAGAGTATCTGCAAGTGGTGTTGATCTTTGCCTCATTTGTTGGCTCATGACTAGTCTACATCTATGGACTTCTCTTAGGAAATAAACAGACAGTATGTCTCCTGCTTACTTTGATATTTTATAGCCAAATTTTGGGGTTCAGAGGGATCCTTTTTCCCTCTCACTTTCTCTGTATGCATTTTCATCTCCCAAAATCTTCTTGGGCAGTGGTATCAGTCATACAAACTACTCAAGATTGCTTCTTGTAAACTCTCTGATGCGGGGAGGAAGGGCTAGAGTTACTCATTTCATAGAAGGGCATTTCCTTGAGAGAGAAGATTTTAGGAGTCTTCACTATGAAACTAGGTATCTCAGTAGATGAATGGATGGATGGATGGATGGATGGATGGATGGATAGGTAGATAGATAGATAAAGAATTTATTTAGTGTTCTTTATGTACCAGGCACTGCACTGAATTCTGTGAATATAAATTCAAGCAAGTAAGATAACAAGCACTCTCAAAAAGTTTACATTTTAATAGGGGTAAAAAGTACATATGGGAATAGGAAAGTGGGTTGAAAATATTACATATGGGGATAGGAAAGGATGGCAGGGAGGGGAAGGATAAGATTTCTCAGGTGATAATGTAGCCATCAAAGGGAATAGAGATGAGATAAATGAGATAAAACATGAATTCCCAAAATGATGGTCCTAGGGAGAAAGTCACCATAGGGAGGAGATTCTGTGATCATAAAGAGTCACAGAATTTAAGGATTGAGAATGACAACCTGTATATTTTACAGATGATGAAACTAGGGCTCAGAAAGGTTCACCCAGGGAAGTGATAGGGCTAGGATTTGAATTTAGATCATCTGACTCCTAAAAGCAGTCTCCTTTCCATTATACTACACTGTATAACAAATTGTATATAAAAAAAAAGAATGTTTCTCTTACAGTGAGATAAAAAAAAAGGGGGAGGGGAAGAAGAGATACTGTAGAATGTAACTTTTTGTTTAAAAAAATCACTAGCTGTTAATATTTATGCCACTGCAATATTCCCCTTATTGCTTCTATTGCCTTAGAGTTTAAAATTAACTCTGGTGTGCTGCCAAAGTACTAATCATTGAGCTAGATTTGCCGTGTCTAATTCCTTTGTTCCATGTAATAGCCATTGCATAGTTGGAGCTCAATAAGATGCTAACTTTTTCATTTCAAAAATTGTCTCAAACTTTCCTTGGTAGACCCTAGAGAGACAACCAAGCTCATGTCATGCTCCATAGACTGCAGACTTTTTATTCAGTGGCTTCATTATCAGACCTGGAGGTAGTTGGAGTTTAGAGGGAAACAATATTTTGTTGAATGAGATATTCAACTTGAGTATATGTCAAGTTGCCAGGTTCATGTTACCCTTGGGAAATGTGGCTGTGGGAAGTGTAGTCATCTTCAGTGAAAACCCTAGGAATAGAATGATTTTTTTTAGTAAGTATTAAAAGAAAAAGGCTTTGGTTTGTATTGTTTGGTCCCCACTGATAAAGTACCAGTTTTTGACAATGATAATAGGAATAATTTCAATATTAAAGGTATAGTCACTATTTCTTAGAGTCTCTGTTGTTGGGACAGTTCTTCATTCAGTTGAACATCAGTTCCCTGATAAGATATCACCCTGTGATGTCATTTGTCCTCTTCAAAAGCAAAGGATGAACCCAACAGCAATAGTAACAACTCCCTGGCACAAATTGGATAGACTGTAGAGACAGTTCTGAATAAGAGGAAGTGCAGTATAATGGATGGAGTTCTGTAAGGAATAAGGAAGATCTAGGTTTTAATCCTACCTCAGATATTTACTAGCTATTCATTCAAATAGGCAAGGGATTAAGTCTTTGTGAGCCTCACTTCTTCTTTTTGTAAAATAAGAGGCAATAAAGTATAATGGATAAAATGCTGACTTGGAAGCTAGAAAAATTTGAGTTTAAGTTCAACCTCTGATACATATAGGCTGTGTGACCTTGACAAGTCAGTTTCCTTTTCAAGGTTGAAATGACAATAGCTAATTCTTATATAGCACTTCAAGATTTGTAGATCACTTTATAACTATTATATCATTTTTTATCATTCAGTCATTTTCAGTCATGTCTGATTCTTAATGAGCCTACTTGGGATTTTCTTGGCAGGGACACTTCAGTGGTTTGCCATTCCCTTGTGCAACTCATTTTATAGGTGAGGAAATCAAGGCAAATAGGGTTAAGTGACTTGAACAGGGCTACACAGCTAATAACTGTTTGTGGTCACATTTGAACTCAGGAAAATGAGTATTCCTTCACTCAGACTCAGTACTTTATCTATAGCACCTGGTTGTTCTGCATTATCTCATTTTATCCTCACAAACCCTGAAATGTAAGTGCTATTATTATCCTCATTTGACAGATGAGGAATGTGAAGTAGGTAGAAGTTAAACGACTTTCTCAGGGTCACAGATAATAATTGTCTGAAGTGGATTTGGACTCAGGATTTCCTGATTATACATCTAGTGATTACTCCACTATACTACCCAGTGACCTTTAAGATGTTCTATGTATCTGCTGCCTCTCGGTTGTTCTAAGTAATCCATATTTTTAGTTGCAGAAAAGTGTCATTCAAGATTCATATATTTAATCAAGCCTGACCTTACTCTTCAGGTTATTCTTCACATGAGTTACAGTATGGTGCAGTGGAAGCATCATTGTATCAGGAGAATTGGAGCCTGCATCTTTCTAGCTTTAAGGCATAATTCCTATATTCTATCTTGACTAATACTTCTCAAAGGAAACTCTGTATTGAATTAAATACATTTCCCTTTTCTTTCATCAATCAAGGGCCATAGAATAATGTAGCCATAGCATTAGAAAAACAGGTGGGCCACTCATGTATCGAGAATAAGAAAGAACAAATAGACCAGCTGAGGGACCTATCTGTACCCTAACAGTTGTAAGAGACATAGGGAAGGACTTCTAGCATGGGGAGTGGAGACTCTAAAGATGATTTACAGGATGGTAAAATGAGAATGAATGAAGGGTTTATGATTGTATTTCTGGAGACAGAATTGTAACTAGGACTGGGTGAACGTGACTTTGCTTTTGAGTGGCAATATTGAGGGGAACTATTTCCTCCCTGGGTAATTATACTTCCTTGCTATGGACACTGATATCTTTGTGACTCACCTACTGGTTTTCCAAAGGCATAAGGAATATGTATTCCCTATTGGTATTAATAAACACTTAGGTCAGTGATGGTGAACCTATGACACGGATGTCAAAGATGGCATGCAAAGAGCTCTTTGTGCCACCCCACCCCCAAGTTTATTAATAGAAAGGCAGGGGGATTTGGGTGGAGCAGCTCTCTTCCCCCTCTCCACCATGCATGTCTGATGACATTTTTTTCACATTATCCTCCCCTCTGCCCAACAGTCCAATGGGAGCACATAGGGAGTAAGGTGGTTGGTTCATGGGCAGCAGAGCTAGATGTGAGCAGAGTGATTGGATCACTCCTCTCCCCTCTTCACCTGCTCTGAGGACATTTCTCTTATCACCTGCCCCTCTGCCCAGTAGCACAATAGGGGTTCTTCCTTCCTCTCCTGCCTCGGGTAAAGGGGGTGGGGAACAACATGGGGAGGGGGTGAGGCTCAGCACTCACTCTCTGGTGTGGGGCAAGGAGTGACGCTTGGTTTCAAAAAGGTTAGCCATCACTGACCTAGGTGATGCTAACCTATATGCCCTTCTCCCCAGATGAGTTTGCTTCAGTTTCAGTTTTATCCAAGCATAGGAGAACTCAAATTGATGAGGTCATGGGTTCAATAAAATGTCTCCAGAAATAAAACATTTATCAATCAATCAACATTTCCTTATTGAGATCTACTATTATTCCTAAAACTACTAAGCTCTAAGGGAAACTTAAAGAAATGTAATACTTTCACTCTGCTCCTAAGGAATTTGCAATCAAATAGAGAACTTCCACACAGCTAGAAAAAAAAATCAAGCGTAAAAATACAACAGACACTGAAAGCTGAAAATTTCAGGAATGGCTATTCCATTTCCTATTGAATATCAAATTATATTGGATTTTCACAATCTAGTTCTTGGAAAGATACTGTCAAATAATTCTTTTCTATATTAACCAGTAATTTCCTTTTTAGAGAAAACACCCATCTTCTACATATTTAAGAGATAATAGTAACGACAACTCATTTATGTATTGGTAAAACATTTAGACAGTTAGATGGCATCATAAATAAAGTGCTGGGCTTGGAGACAGGAAAACCTGAGTTCAAATTCAGCTTCAGCTAGTGTGACTGATTCAGACTCAGTGTGACTCTTGGCAAGTCCCTTAATCTTGGTTTGCCTCAGTCTCCTACCTCCCAGGGTTATTTTAAGGATTAAATAAGATAATTGGGAAGCACTTGTAAAATAGGAAGTACTAAATAAATGTTAGTTATTATTATTATTAATATGCATAATTTTAATCCATTTTTATCATAACCATGTGAATATTATTATTCCTATTTTACAGGTGGGGCAAATAAAATTCAGAGAAATGTGATTTGCTGAGGAATATATAACTTGTAAGTTTGGAGTTTGGACTACTCTCCAGGCTTCTTGACACCAAGTCCTATGTTCTTACTATTCTGTCATGTTGTCTTCTCTTTTCCCTTCCCATAGATTTGCAATGAAAAAAAATACATTAATGACACATAGGAATTAGGAATGTACACTACTACTACCCTGGAGGGCAGGGTCATAGCATTACATTATGCCATTACTAGTTTGGCCTTATCAAAAATATTTTTATTTTTCTCAATATATTTTTATTCACTAAATATTTTTCAGTTATATGTAAATTTAAAAAACATTATTTTTTTTAAATTGTGAATTCCAAACTCTCTCAGCCCTCTTTGAAAAGGCAAGTAATTTGATATAGATTATGTATCTGAAGTCATGCAAATCATATTTCCATATTAGTCATGTTGCGAAAGAAAACAGATTTATAAAACACTCAAGAAAAATAAAAAAAACTATGCTTCAATCTGCATTCAGCCTTGCATCCTACTTTTTCTTGTTTATTTTTCTCTCTCCCCTTTTACCCTTTTTTGTTGTTGAGTTGTTTCATTGTATATGATTCTTAGTGATCTGATCTGGGATTTTTTTGGCAAATATACTGGGACGATTTGTCATTTTCTTCTCTAGCTCATTTGACAGATGAGAAAATTGAGGGAAAAGGGGGGGAAGTAATTTGTCCAGGGTCACTTAGCTGATAAATGTGGCTGGATTTGATCCCAGGTCTTTCTGACTCCAGGCCTGACACTCTATCCACTGCACCTACTTGCTGCCTTACCTTGTCCCTCCTTTAAAGTCTGTTTTGCTTATGACCACATCTCTTAGTCTGCCCTGTCCTCTGTTAGTTTCTCAACCCCCACCCTATTTCCTTTTTTCTTCTTCTCTTCCCCTCCCACTTCCCTGTAGGGTAAGGTAAACATTTTTTTTAAACCTTCCATCTTAGAATCAATACTATGTACTGGTTCCAAGGCAGAAGAGTGGTAAGGGCTAGGCAACTGGGGTTAAGTGACTTGCCCAGGGTCACACACTTAGGAAATGTCTGCAGTCACATTTAAACCTAGGATGTCCCATCTATGCCTGGCTCTCAATCCACTGAACTACCCAGCTGCCCCAGTAAGATAGATTTTTATACTCAATTGAGTATGTACTTTATTCCTGCTTTGATCTGATTCTGATCAATTGCCTGCCCTCCTCCCCCACCATTTCCTCTGCACTGTCTTTTCCTTTTTTGTTTT
This sequence comes from Gracilinanus agilis, assembly GCF_016433145.1. Taxonomy (NCBI): domain Eukaryota; kingdom Metazoa; phylum Chordata; class Mammalia; order Didelphimorphia; family Didelphidae; genus Gracilinanus; species Gracilinanus agilis. Next base: position 101,524,380 of record NC_058130.1, read on the forward strand.
TTTTCCATGGGAAATAATTTTCCCTGTTCTTTTTCTCCTTTCTCCTTCTCCCAGTGCATTTCTCTTTCTAACTTCTTAATTTTATTTTTTTGACATCATTTCATCATAGTAAACTCATTCTAATGCCCTCTATCTATGTAGATTCCTTCCAACTGCCCTAAAAATGATAAAATTCTTAGGAGTTATAAGCATCATCCTCCCGTATAGTAATGTAAATATTTCTTCATTGAATCTCTTATGATTTCTTTTTCATGTTTACCTTTTTATGTTTTTCTTGAGTCTAATATTTGAAAGTTGAATTTTCTATTCAGCTCTTATTATTTCGTTAAATGTCTATATTCCCTCTGAAGGTTATATTCAGTCATTATTCTTTTTTTTTTGGTTTGTTTTACATTTTTATTTCATGTTTTTCCAGATTATATATAGATGCAATTTTAATAATCATTTTCTGATATTTTGTGATCCATATTCTCTCTCTCTCTGTCCCACTTCACTCCACTTTCTGAAATGACAGGTAACATAACATAGGATATATATGTGCTATCATGCTATACATATTTCAGTGCCTGTCATATTATGAAAGAAGACATATTGTTTATGCTAGAGAAAAATTCATGAAGGAAATAAAATGAAGAGTGGTATGCTTTAATATGCATTCAGATTCCAGGTCTTTCTATGTTGTGGATAGCCTTTTTTGTCATGAATCCCTTGGAGTTGTCTTGGATCCTTGCATTACTGATAATAATGGTTAGTCATAATTAGTTATACATTATTGCTGATACTGTGTACAGTGTTCTACTGGTTCTACTCATTTCACTTTGCATCATTTAATATAAATCTTTCTAGTTTTTTTTGTGGTCATCATGTTTATTACTTCTTATGGCACAATAATATTCCAATACAATTATATGCTACAATTTACCACCCAATTGATGGACATCTTTTCAGATTCCAATTCTTTGCTGCTGCAAAAAGAACAGTTATAACTATTTTTGTACATGTAAATCCTTTACCCCTATCTTTGATCTCTTTGGGATATAGACCCAGAATGCTATTGCTAGGTCAAAGAGTATATGCACAGTTTTATAGCCCTTTTGACATGGTTCCAAATTGCTCTCCAGAATGGTGGTATCAGTTCACAGTTCCACTGCCTGCTGTATATTAATGTTATATAGATTATTCTTTTATTTTTATTTTCATTTTTATTCTCCCCATTATATGTTAATACAGTTTTCAATATTTTTCAAAGAATATTGAATCTTGAATTCTCTCCTTCTCTTTCTCCTTTCCTTTCCCTAACTTCTCACTCACCTTGAGATGGAGACCAATCTCATATAGATTTTACGTGTGCAATTATATAAAATATTTTCCCATATTAATCCTTTTGTGGAAGGAAACTCAAATAGAAAAAAAGAATGAAGAAGGTGAAAAAAGTTTGCTTTGGTTTAGATTCAGACTCAGCTCTTTTTCTCTGGAAGTAGATGGTATACTTTATCATGGGTCCTTTTGGATAGTTTTGGATCATCATATTGCTAAGAATAGCCGTTATTCATAGTTATTCATTGTAAAGTATTCCTGTCACTGTACAATATTCTTCTGGTTCTGCTTATTTCACTCTGGTTTAGTTCATGTCTTTCCAGATTTTTTGAACTCCTCCTACTTTTCATTTATTAAAGCACAATAGTATTCCATTAAAATCATATGCTATAACTTACTCATCCATTCCCCAGTTGAGGGGTTTCCCCTCACTTTCCAATTTTTTGACCCATCCCAAAAAAGAGCTGCTTTAAATATTTTTTGCACATATGATATTACTACATCAAAGGGTATGTACTGTTTTATAGCCCTGTGGGTATAGTTCCAAATTGTTCTCCTAAATCAGTGATGGGCAAACTACAGCCCGTGGGGGCCAGATGTGGCCCCCTGAAATGTTCTATTGCACTGTTTGACATTATTCCTACAATGAGTAGGATACAATACAATGAAACTTTGAAAGAGTTGCCTTAGAAACAGACTGACAGATGAGCATTTCCTTTCCTTTGGCCCCCTCTTTAAAAAGTTTGCTCATCACTGTCCTAAATTATGGAATCAGTTCACAACTCCTCCAACAATGCATTTGAACACCAGCTTTCCCATATCTCCTCCAAATGGTTTATTTTCTTTTTCTGCTATAATAGCCAATCTGATTGGTGTGTGGCAGTACCTCATAGTTGTTTTAACTTGTATTTCTCTAAATAATAGTGTTTTAGAGCATTTTTTGCATGACTATAGAGAGCTTTATTTACTTTGTTTGAGGCAGTTGCCTCTTCATGTCCTTTAAACATTTCTCAAATGTGGAATGGCTTGTATTCTTATGTATTCAATTAATTTCTCTATGTATTTGAGAAATAAGGCCTTTATAAGAGAGATTTTAAAAAATATTGTATCATTATGATCTCTGTGTATTACTTTCCATTCTTTTCACCCCGTTTAGTTTCTGACTTTCACCTCCATCTATTTGCCCTCTTTTCTATCAGCCCCACTCCCCTTCTCTTAACCCCTTCCCTTCCTACTTTTCTGTGGGATAAGATAAATTTCTATGCCCAATTGATTGTATATGCTCTTCCCTCATTCAGCCAGTTCTGATGAGAATAAAGTTCACATGCTCCCCTTCCTGCCTTCCCCATGTTCCCCTCCTCTGTGAAAGATTTCATGCCTCTTTTATGTACAATACTTTACCCATTCTATTTTCCCTTCCCTCTCCTTCTTATGCCTTTAATATAATTTTTATAACATCTCATAATTTTCAAATCATAGCCTCACTCTCTGTCTATACATACTCATTCTAACTGCCCTAATAATGATAAAATTTGTAGGCGTTATAACAATCATCTTCCCATGTAGGTAGTTTAACCTGTCAAATGTCTTTTTTTCTCTTTCCTTTTTACCTTTTTATACTTCTCTTGAGTCTTGTATTTGTGAGTCAAATTTTACATTCAGCCCTGGTCTTTTCATCAAGAATGTTTGAAAATCCTCCATTTCATTGAATTCAATTTTTTCCCCTGAAGGATTATGCTCCATTTTGCTAAGTAAGTTATTTTTTGAGTCCTGGATCCTTTGCCCTCTGGAATGCCATATTTCAGGCCCTCTGATCCTCTTGCTAAGTCTCATGTTATCCTGACTGAGGCCTCCTGATATTTGATTTGTTTCTTTTTGGCTGCTTGCAATATTTTCTTCTTGAGCTGGGATTTTTGGAAATTGACTATAATATTCCTAGAAGTTATCATTTTAGGATCTCTTTCAGGAGTTAATTGATGGATTCTTTCAATTTCTATTTTTTCCTCTAGTTCTAGAATATTAGGGCAGTTTTCCTTCATGATTTATTGAAAGATGATGTTTAAGTTCTTTTTTCTAATCATGGCTTTTATGCGTGCAAATTAACTATCTGGGAGACCTCCAACCCAGTCAATCCTGAAAAGGCTCACCATAGCAGTCACAGAGACACTTGTCTGGGATGCCAGCAGGGCAGGCCAGATTCCTGATTGGTGAAAGTCCAGGAGGTTGTGGAAATATGGCATATGGAGGCTATGGGCCAATTGAAGGATCTGGAAGGATCTGGGGGTGGGGCTTACATGAGGCTTGAAAAGCCAACTCTCTTGGCTCTCATCCTTCTCCCTGGTCTCACTCTCTTTGGTATTCACTGAGTCATCTCTTATAAGCAGTGTTGTGGAAAGGGCTATGCCAGGCTAGAATCTGGGACCTGATCTTACTTTAAGTTAGAAAGGCTGAAAATCTTATTTCTCTCTTTTTCTGCTTACTAATAAATACTTATTAATTTAGTATAAAGTCTTCAAGATTAATTTTTATCCATAATACAGGTAGCCCAATAATTCTCAAATTATCTCTCCTGGATTTATTTTCCAGGTCAATTGTTTTTCCAATGAGATATTTCTCATTTTCTTCTATTTTTTCATTCTTTTGACTTTGATTATTTCTTGAAGTCTCATGAAGTCATTATCTTCCACTTGCCCAATTCTAATTTTTATGACACGGCTTTCTTGAGTGAGCTTTTTACCTCTTTTCCCATTTGGTTAATTCTACTTTATAAAGAGTTCTTTTCCTCAGTGAAATTTTGTACCTCTTTTCCCAAAGGGCCAATTCTGTCTTTGAATGAGTTTTTCACTTTATTGTCTTTTTGTATGTCTTTTTACATTTGCCAAATTCTGCTTTTTAAGTAGTTTTTTTCTCATCTTTGGATTGTTGTACCTCTTTTATCAATAGGCCTATTCTGTTTTTTTAAGATATTAATTTCTTCAGATATTTTTTGTGCTTTCTTTACCAAACAGTTGACTCTTTTTTCATTATTTTACTGCATCAGTCTCATTTCTTTTCTAAATTTTTCTCATACTTCTTTCATTTGATTTTTAAAATCCTTTTGGAGCTCCTTCATTAATTTTTTTGGGGTTTGACAGCAATTCATATTTTTCTTAGTAGCTTTGGATATGGTAGTATTGACTTTATTGGTTTTTTTCTGAGTCAAGTCTATCCTGTCACCAAAATAACTTTCTTTAAAAAATTGTTTTTAATAACCCTTACCTTCCATCTTAGAGTCAATACTGAGTATTGGCTCCAAGATAGAAGAGTGGTAAGGGTAGGCAATGGGGGTCAATTGACTTGCCCAGGGTCACACAGCTGGGAAGTGTCTGAGGCCAGATTTGAACCTAAGACCTCCCATCTCTAGGCCTGGCTCTCAATCCACTGAGCTACCCAGCTGCCTCATCCAAAATAACTTTCTATGTCAAGTTTCCTTTTTTTGTGGTTATTTGCTCATTTTCCTGTATTTTTTCTTTTCTTTTAGTTTTAAAACCTTTTAAAGTTGGACTCTATAAGTGTGGTGAAGGGAGCACTATTCCAAGCTTCAGGTTCTTTGTGCAGCTACCTTCAGAGCTGGTACTGGGAATCTCTTTGCATTCAGTTCTTCCAAAGTGGTATATTATAAGGACAAGTGTGTTTAATATTTTGCCCGTCTGTGTTCTGGTCTGTGAATAACCACAAGCACTCTTTTACCCCTTGGAAGTATGACCAGGATCTCCTACTCCTCTGGCTAAAAACAAGTGCTGGTGGTATGCTGGTGCTCCTTCTTACCCTGTGACTGTACCCCAGGACTACAGCCTGGTCCTGCATAAAGATAATGCAACAAGGGTCTTGCACCCAGAGCCAACAAAGGGACTCTGTAATCTCCTTCTAGGCAGTTGTCTGATCTCCTTTATATTTTCTGTCTGAGAGTTCTAGAAGCCTTGGCTCCTACTTAAGTTGTGCCTTGGTTAGGCCTGCCATGGTGCAGTGTGTTCCACCTCCCCCCTGGGGCACTAGATCTCTTGTGCCAGTTGTCTAAGTTATCTTTGGCTAAAAAATTGTTTCACTTTGATTTTTATGGGTTATGCTGCTCCAGAATTTGTTTCTTAGGCATTATATCATTGCCTTTTGAAGGGAATAATATGGGTCCCTATATGTCTCCACCATCTAGACTCTGCCCCTGTAGATTATTCTTGGTTGTAGTTCTGTGGGAAGCCAATAAGAGAAACAGAGTCTCAAACAGATAAAAATCCGAGACTCCTCTTTTTACCCCTTTTGTGATCCTTGTGATTTCTTGTTGAAAAGTATTGTGGCCTTATTGAAAAGCTTTAAGTTCCTTGCAAACTAGCAGTTGAGAGATTAATGTTCTTCCCCTTTGGTCAGAAATGCAGCCAAGGCCAAAATCTTAGTTTAGCAGGGGCATTTGCCCCTGAGAAAAGTATTCTCAGAATTAGCTTGCTGATAATCACACAGCTGAAGGTCCAGCCTGGTTCTTATCTTTACCTTGAAGTTTCTGAGTTTCTGTATGTTGTCTAAACTCATTGCATTGTCTAGGGAGCTGCAAAACTCTCTCTGTGCTTCTGGGTATTCTTCTTTCAGTGAACTCCTTTCTAACTGCTTTTTGGGAGTTTGAATTTTCATATATAATAAACTTGTGACTCAATGGCACTTGGGAGAAGCAGCTATGAGTTAATAGTCAAGATTGTCTCTCAAGTCCCATTACTTCCTTATCAACTAAGCTGTCCTTATCAGATTATCAGAGATGATAAATAGATCTGAACATAATTCTACCTCCTTTTTTTCTGGGAGTTCATATTCTAAGCCTTTTAACATGGTCGGTAATAGATCTTTTGTGATCTTGACTATGCAATGATATTTAAATGGTTCCTTTTGGTTTGCTTTCAATATTTTCTCCTTGACCTAGAAGCTTTGGAATTTGGCCTTAATATTCCTGAGATTTTTCATCTTGAAATCTCAGAAGGTGATGGGGTAGATTCTTTCAATTTCTATTTTTGCCCACTATTTCGAAGGTATTGAGGCACCTTTCCTTGATTATTTCTTGAAATATGGGGTATATGTTCTTTCTTTGATCATGGCTTTCAAGTAGTCTAATAATTCTTAATTTTTTTCTCCTCAATCTATTTTCTATGCCAGTTGTTTTTCTAATAAGATATTTTACATTTTCATCTTTTTTTGATTTTTTGACTTTAGCTTCCAATGACCTAATTCTAATTTTTAAGGAATTATTTTCTTCAGAGGTGTTTTGTACCTCTGCTGCTTAAGTTGCTGCTTCATGACTTATGCTCTATGCTTAACCAACACCCCACTGTGACAGATCTTCCCTTCTGATCTCCTAAGCTGTCTGAGAAAAAAATTGTTTCATCCTGACCTTTTGTTGGTTTTGTCACTCCAGAAATCAATTTGAGATGTTCTTTTAAAGTTGTTTTGAGGGAAATGTTGGGAGAGGTCAAGGGAGTTCCTGCCTCTTCTCTACCCTTTTGGCTTACTAACTAAAATATTTTAAAAGTGTTTATCAATCTGAACTAGAGATTTCACTGCAGTGTAGAAAACTTGCAGTGTAGAAGACCTCTCCACAAAAGAAGATTAGCAGCTCATCTAATTTAGAGCAGAAATAACTAGCAATTCTTGCTTTCAGGGAAAGGATAAACAAACCAAAAAAACCAAACAAACAAAATGAATTCAGTGAGAAGTGGTAGAGCCATCAGACTTCAGAGCATAAGGTCCCTTTTGTGAGAGATTCTGGAATGTATGAAGTCCATTTCTTAGGAAATTATTATTGGGGGGTGGATCTCACCTTAACTGTTATCACTTGAGGTAAATGGGGGATGCTTGGCAGCTTGTAGCTTCCCATTTTAATTGTTCTTCTTAACTAGATATTAAGGTCACCTATTTCTGCCTACTGAAAGAACATAACTTCTGTTTGAGCTTTCTGAATGTTTTCATCAGCCCAGGTCAAATCCCTGATCATCACATCCTTGATAACTAGGATAACTTACTTGGTGTCTTAGAAAATTTCTGGGGTCACAGAAAGATTAAGTGACATGTAACTACTATGTGTCAATCAGGACATGATTCAAGGCATGTTCTCTGTCCACTGTACCAAAACTTCTCAACCAAAACCACAAAGGAGAAACAAATATAGAGGAACTCCTAGAAAGGAATTTTCCTGTCTAGAGGAAATATATTAAATTTTTATCCACATAAAACCCCCTCCCCAATTCTCCCATACATATTTGTTGACTGAAAAAGTAATTTTTACTTCTATAACACCCTGATTTTTTATATTTTTGGGTTGTCAGAAATTCAAATAGGTGGTTTCCAAAAAAAGTGAAACAAAAAATAATTTTCCCACTTTATGTCACCTCTCTAGTTACTTTTTTTCTCCCTTTCTTCCTTACTCCATGTCTGTCTCTCACACACACACACTCTCTCCTCCTCTCATATATATACATACTTATATATACCTATTGAGCAATGACTATAAAGATCAGAGTTGGAGATAACTCTTTGATATATTCTGAAGAAAGAAAAGATGTCTCTCTTTTAGTGAGCTACTAAATCGTAGGTATTAGCTGTTGCAGCTTTCCTGAGCCTGCTATGAAGATCTGATAGCCTTTAAAGACCAGAAATGCTCAGGGCCAAGCTTTAGGGAGGACTTGTTCTGTGTCAAAAGAATTTTAGAATAGAGTCATTCAATGTAGACTTTTAACTCAGTGTTGCACTCTGGTCTTGCAGAAAGTCATTCATCATTATTCATTTTATTGATAAAACCCTACTCACTGCTCAGCTGAAACTGTGGGAAACTCATGCCTCTCTGGAAAAACTTGAGCGCCATAGCTTTTTATTTTAGGCCATATTGGGTTATGTTCAAGAAAGAATACTCAGAAGTTTTTACAAGAATCAAGCTTGGAAAAGTGTCTGCAAAAGCTAGGCTGATTGACAGGCTTTGGCTGCTTAGAGTTGGGGATAGTTGAACAAACTAGAAAGGGAGGAGGGAAAGAGATAGAGAAACTAGAAGTTTGGGGAATCTTGTGGAAAAGCATTTCCAAAAGTACTAGGAAGTCAGCTGAGGAAAGAGGAAGCAGAAGACTAGCTTCAAGGTTGTTTTATTAAGTGGCAAGGGAATGACTGAAATGAACTTTCTTTCTTTTCAGATTAAGTAAGAATAGCTTAAATGATTGGGTGGTTATTAAATAGGAATGAAAAAAAACTAACAAGGGAATAACAGTAAAAATAGCTGACATTTATATAGCACTTTGTGTCCATTATCTTACTTGACCTTTTTAATTATTCTGTTCTAGCAATAATAATAGTTCACATAAATATAGGCTTTCCTCACAACCATCCCATGAGGTTGATAATGAAAGTATTAATATACACATTTTCTAGATGAAGAAAGTAGGGCACATAGAGGTTAGGTTCTTACCCAAGATCACACAGTTAGGATCTAGACAGGAAACAAGATTTTCTGGCTCTTGTTCCAATAGGCTTTCCATTTTTCCATATTATCTCTTAAACCAAGGCAGAGAAAAAGGAGACACCACACTACAGTGATCCTTATGAATCTCTCCTGGAGATGTCAATATTGTTATTCTTGATCCTGCTCTGGGAGAACACTAGGGATTTTTTCTAGAGTGTTAAATAAATAGGAACTTTGTTCATTTTTAGAGGGAGCATGCTGTCATGAAAAGGTTACAAGCCTGGTGTTAAGGAGAATTGATTTCTTATTTTGGATATCTGTCTCATTAGTTGTGTGACTGTGGAGAAGTCCTTTAACTTTCCTGGATTCTGTTTCCTTATTTGTTATATAGAATAACTGTTCTAAATGACCTCTAATATCCATTCTAGATCAAAACCTATGAAAATATAAGTAGGGCAAGAGAAAATGGTTTTAAATTCTGATGCAATGTTTGTTCTTTATAAATTAGAAAAATAGGTTTCTATTTTTATCTTTTATTTTTACTCCTTTATTTTATTACTTATATTACTCCTTTATTTATATACCTTCTTCTTTCCCTTCCAAGAGAAATATCCTTTATAACAAAAATTCTGGTGTGATGCCTGTGAGAGATGATTTATTCCAATTAGATTATTTTACTGTTGAGAGTTTTAAGGCTCTAAAAAGGGAAGTGACTTGCCTGAGATCACATACACAAGTAATGAGTGGCAGGGCCAGGAGTGGCATCTTAAATCTGATTAAATCTGAACAAAGTTCTTTTTAGTGCCCCAAGCACACTAGTCATTCCTTTTAGTTTGAACATCTTATGATTCCATAATTACATATTGTTCTGAATTACTTTATTTACTATTACTTATGAAGTCACCTATAAATAATAATGAGCTGGTTCCAGCTTCAAACTTTCCTTTAAATGTCCACTTTCAGGATAAGTGCAAGTGTGACTCAAGGAAGAGAGGATTGATATGCAGATGAGTACACAAGTGCCATCAGCTGGAATATTCTTAAAATTGAAAGTGGTACTGTTACCTCATGGAATGTCTGTATCACAGTGATGGAGAAATGAACCTTTCCATAATTACTAACACAACCCAAATTACCTCTCACATAATTTTATTTTTACTCCTTTATTTTATTGCTTATATTACTCCTTTATTTATATACCTTCTTCTTATATACATCCTTGTCTATGTGATTTTCATCTAGACCACAAAAGACATTTTAGAATAAAGTCAACATTGTGCATTATACCCTAAAATGAAGTAGATATTCAGTGCAGGGAGCACTATCAAGGAATAGTAGAAAAGCACATAGTGGCTGGAGTCAGATGATCTGGATTTGGTTTCCAATCCTGCAATTTACTCCCTGTGAGATTTTAAGAAGAATCTTTCGCCCCTCCCTGGTCCTTAGCTTCCTCATCTATAAAATGAGAAGTTTGATCTAGATGTCCTATAAGTCCCATCTGATACAAATCCATTTGTATCAGAATTCCGAGATATAATGCATTAGCTATTTTTAAGTTGTCATATCATCTTCAAATTCAATAAATATAACTTAAATGTCATGATCCAAATATTGATAAAAATGCTAAAGGTCATTGGATTAAAGATTCACCCCTGAGGCATTCTATTACAGACATCATCCCAAGGTAACATGGACCATTAAAGATTCTCCTTGAGACTAGGCATTTCAAAACCATTTAAGCATCCTAGTGATCTGTGCCTTCTCTCCTTGTGATCTTTTCCAAATAAATAGATTGAAATCATTTATCAAAAGTTTTGGTAAGATCACAATCTAGATTCCTAGTTTTAGAGCTGGAAGAAATCTCAGAGATCATTTAGTCCTACCCAGAGATTTCAAACCAGGTTCTCTAAATCCAGAGCTATTTCTTTTACCACTGTACTATCCATTTCCTAGTTATACCTATAGCATCCTCTTGATCTACCAATTTAATGGCTTTGTAAGGGTAAAAAAAAGGAAATAGTATTACTTTCATCAACCAATTCTTGAAGTCTTTTATTGAGGCAGAGTGATATAAAAGAGAAGATTGGATTTGGAGTTAGATATCCTTAAATAATCCTAAAGCTAGTCCAAATCCTGGCTTTACTCCTGATTACCTGATTTGGACATGCCATTCAGTCTATCTCTTCCTTGGTTTCTTCAATTGTAAGATAAGATTAGAATAGAAGACCTCAAACATCTTTTCTACTTCTAAAAGATGATTCTGTGATTAGTGTAGTGCAAAAGATGCAAGAGAGGCTTTTGCTTTTGTAGGGGGCCAACTAAAAACTTCTGGCAGTTAGAAGCCTTGGAATTCTGAGAGAAGTCAATTGGTCCCTGAGGCTTGAAAAGAGTGGAAGGACTAACTTGAGCTCTGCTTGGCTTTTGGTTTTGCTTTGGCCTATGCTTTGTCTCTGGATAATGTGAACCTAGCTGATTTCTCTGGACCTCTTGCTGACCTTCTCCATATTATTTCCCTGTTTCCTTTCCTGTTTTTCCTGGGGCTCTGGGAGGCATGTTGGCTTTTGGGTTTTTAGTGAATAGACTTGGTGGGTTTAGTTTTCATCAATAGGCAAGTAGGACATCCTTGAATTCAAACTATCCCTTTAGTATTCCCTCTACTTTAAGAGCAGCCAAATCTTCCCTGGCTGAGAGAAGGAGGTTCTTCTCTCAGTCTAACCTATTCCTGTGGCTCTTCCCCATCTTGAGTTTCTCCCTAGCGGCTGTCAGAAACCCCAAACCCCTCTCTCCTTCCTGACCAATCCTGAACATTAATAAATCTCTTTGTTACCTAAGCAAACCCTCTGGAGAATCATTGTGTTGAAGAATTAGGCAAGGGTTGAAGGGGAAGGATTTATTCTCTTTATTTACTGAGGGAAACTGGAGGCATCCATCCTGGGAGGAAGTAATTGCCCAATGCTTCCTCCTGAATCCCTTCAGTTTCATTGACAGGGGGGAGTCTTGTGACTCCTCCTTTGAGGACTTGAGAAACTGACAAGAAAGCCCTCAAGTCAGATTTCAGTCATTTCTGACTGGCCCTATTCTTTCTGTCTGTAGAGTTACCTTTCCTGCCTGGAAGGGTTCAGCCTATTACCCCAGTATCCTCTGTCTCTAGCTTGGGTCTGTCTCTAGTCTGTGTTAGCTGCCTCTCCTGAACACCTCACCCTGTACCCTTACCATCCTAATACCATCGTCTGGACTCCTCCCTAAACTCAGCCATCCCTTTAATTCCTCTCTTATCACCTCAATCACCTTTTACTCCTCTGTCACTCAGTAAGGGAAGAAGAGCACCCCCCCCAACTTTAGTGTACCTCCCTTTTATCCATAACATTAGTCACATATAACCACTACTTTCTTTGATAGATTCTTTCCAGTCATCCTTTTAATAATTAATTTTAGTTGGCCTATGTTGTATATATTTACTTCATTCCCTTTTTTTGAAAATTGAGGCAACATTTCTGCCTTTCCAGTCCTTTAGTCTTTCTCCATTTTTTTCAGTGATTTTTCAGAGACCACTGACAATGGCAAAGCGATTACATCAGATAGTGTCATATTGAAGCTCTGGGAGCTGAGAGTCCCACCTTGATTGACAGGTGAAGACCATTGGACCTCAGAATGTTCCCAGAGGCCATGAGGACAGGGGAGAAAGCGGTTGACCAGTGGGGATATAAATACCCTGGCAGTCCCTGACAAAGGTTTTTTTTCCCCTTTCCCTTCTTCTTTGGACCTTGGATCTGTGGACCCTGGTCTATTGAGAACTGAGGCTTTGCTTGGCTAAGTCTTGCAAGAACTCTTGTTTGAACCCACTGACATTGATCGACCTGTATCCAGACCGTGAATCCTCAGATTCTTCTGTCCCTAGACATTTAGGCATCCAAACCATCCTTAGATATCTAGGTATCCCGGACCCGTGAGGGATCAGGGAAGTGGGCAGGAGAAGAAGAAGAGGGTGGAAAGGGTGGTTCCTAAAGGCTGTAGAAGGGCATAACATCTGGCAAGAAGAAGGAACTGAGAGACATCATCCAACAGCTTGCTTGCTCTGGTTTGGCTGTGGCCAGGCTAAGCCAGAGGAGCTGAAGAAAAAGCCAGAATCATTAACAGTCCTGAGGGATTAGTATTGTTGAAAGATTAGTGTTAGGGTTTCCTATTCCTCTCCCCATTTCCTAAACATTCCTTCCTTCCGAGGAAGGAATGTTTAGGAAATATATATAAAATCCATTAAGTACCTTCCTGGAGTGGTTGTATCATCATTTCTCTGGGGAGGGAGCAAACACAGTCAGATAAACATGTCCAAGGCTAACAGAGCCCAATACCCACTATTGATCAACCCCAGATGGGACCTGAAAGGGATACCCATCCACTGACCTGAGGGATCCTGCCTGGGCACTGCTATAAAGGAGAGAGTTGTTACAATATCTAGCTAGGTGGCAAGATTCAGGTGATCTTACACTAACCACATATCTAAACAACTACTACTGTCACTAAATTAATAGTGGTAGTATCCAGTTTACCCTCTTATTTTACAACAATAGTTAAAAAATGCCCTGCTATGTAGTTTATATGGACTTTATGCCTTCAACTTATAAAGGACAGCTCATTCTTCTCTTACAATTTTCTTATCTATATCAAGTTTTAACTTCATATTAGTCATTTATATTCTGTCCTTTCCAATCAAATTTTCTTAGTCAAAGAAAGCAAAATCAAAGCTAGTGTAAGTAAAGTAAGAATAAAGAGTTGTTCTTTCTCTTCATAACATGTTTCTATTCACTGTTCCATTGACTCAAAATATTCTCCCTTGTCTCCCACAAAACTCCTTTTTGTTGTTTTTAACTTTCCTAGCTAGTTTCAGCTCATTCTGAACTTTAGTACTCTTGAAACTACTCTTATAAAACCCTACTGTGTTTTTAATCCTAAATTACTTGCTCTTTCATCTTTCTTGCTTGCCTTAAAAAATCCCCCAAGAAAAACCAAGTTGGTATATGAATTTCTTCTGCTTCTCTATTAGTACTTTAGATAAATCTCTCCTTTTTTCTCATTGGGAGTGTTTCTTTTTATGTGTTTAGAATTTTAGCCTTGAGAACTTTTCATTCTTCCTGTTCTGACCTCCCCTTTTCTTTTTTATTCTTTGATACCTACTCTTCCCAAATCGTGGTTTTATGGCAGTATATACATGGACTTGCTTTGCTTCTCTATCACAAATTTTATAATGGAATGAAAGTCATTATTTCTCCTCTAGGAAACAATTGCTTCTTGATGAAAATAACATCCAGAAATGCCATTCTCTTAGTCAGTCTTTTGAAGGATAAAATTATTTTAAGTAAGCAAAGAAATTATTTGCTTTTCTGCTTTTGATAGAGAGAGAAATAGAGAAAAAAGACAGGGAAAGAGGGAGAAGAGGAAAGGAGAGATGGGGAAAAGAAAAGAAGGAAAGTATGGAGAGGGAGGAAGAAGAGGAAGAAGAAATGGAAGAAGAAATTGTAAGATTCTTGAGGGCAAGTACTATTTTTTAACTTCTTTTTTGCATCCACAGTGTTTGGAAGAGTAACTAGTACATAATAGGTACTTGTTAATATTGATTGGTTGATTAAAAAAGGAGGAAGAGAAGAAGGGACTAAGAGGAAAGAGAAACTGAAGTTCTGATTACTAATTTATCATGTCTATGTGCTAGGCTTGTGATCCATTTCCCAAGTTCCTTACCCATCAATGCCATACTTAATTTTAGGTGGTTTATGCTTTATTTTGATGACATATCACTTCTGTTTATTTCTTCATTGATTCTCATGCAAATGCCAATTAACCCCCATTCCTGGACAGCCTTTCAGAATTGAAAGTGACCAAAGAGACTATCTAGTTCCTTCTCTTTCCTGAAAAATAATATCCTCCACAGCTGACCCCAAAATGCTCATTTAATCTTTACTTGAATATCTCAAAAAAGAGGTAACATTACTTCTTGAGTTAGATTACTCCATTTTTGGATAGCTCTAATTATAAGGGAGATTTCACTTATATCAGTATGTGTTTCTTAATACACAATGCTTTCTCATCACTTGCTTTATATGTTCTCCTTTGGGGAAAAAAACCCCTCCACATTTCAGTCATGAGTTCCAATCCAGCCAGTCTGAATTATAAATAAGATACTAAATTTGAATTTTTGTGTTAATATCTTTAACAAATCTTTCTTGCTTCCTACACTCACCATTTTTTCCACTTAAGTATCTGGAGGCTATGACTTTATACTGTTATTCCCTCAATCATCCAAAAAAAATCATCACTAAAATAGTGATATCAAAACAGTGACCATCTAGTCCTGTATATTTTCTCTGAGGTGAATGATGTGGGGAATTTTGAAGGAGAGCATGATTTCTAAGTATTAGGTATGTATCCCAAATCATGCCTATTTCCTTTAACAGCTAGTTGTGGCTAGAATGGCTAAGGAAGGCATAAAATCTCAGGTATCATTTTAATTTTCTGTAGAAAGACTGTGAGATGTGTTGGCATGTAGAAAAAATTATAGCAGGAGTTAGAAGACATAATTTGCAATTTTCGCTGTACTACTTATTAGGCAAGTGATCTTGGGTAAGTTGTCTTCTCTTTTTGCTTCTGTAAAATGGGGATGTGAATTCTTTTCTTGCCAACTCCAAATAGAACAAAAATAATAAAGGGAATTATTTCAAGGAAACTCATCTATCAGACTGATGCTTGCTTATTATTAGATACTTAATTGGAACATTGAAAATTTAAAAGTTTTGGAAAGGATCTTATAGCTTAAATTTTTTATTCAACTACAAAAAGCAATTATAGTAGTTAATAGAGAGCCAAATTGGAGTCAGTAATGGATTTAAGTCCCCCCTCTGCCTCATATATTATGGCCCCAAAGCTGGCTCTATTTGCTACAAACTTCTAAACAGGATTTTTGTGATCACTAAACCTGAAATTATGTGTGTGAAAATCTTTTGAAAGGTATGGTGATGTATATAAGTGAAATGTTTTCATTATTGTTATTTTCATCTTATTCTTTTCATTTGGTTGGAGTTCATACAGAAATAGTCCTCACATATGTTTTATCATGCTATTATTATTTTATATTTAATGCTATGTGGTCTATTATATAGAAGCACAAATTTTTTTTTTGGTTAAATAAAAATTTTAGAATATAGGATCATCCTCCCTAAAAGCATCTTTAGTACAATTTCAATAGCAGACAGGATGATGGGGATGATATATGCCATATTTTGTTCCCATATGTTTTTTATTTCTTATGCTGAGTCTTAATATTTTAGTATCTTTTCATCGCATTACATCAAGATTAGAAGTATTTGGAATGATTACATCTATCAACAACATTGTTCTTAAAATTTTATGGATCAGTGCTATATATCAGGAGACTGTGATAAATGATTCAGTCTTTGATAATGCTCTGACTCAGGACAGTTTTATTTATTGATTTCTTGAAGATATTTTGAAGCTTGAATTTGCAGGATGGAGAGGTTTTTTTTCCCATTCATCTATAAAAAATGAGCTTTTAGGGGGCAGCTGGGTAGCTCAGTGAATTGAGAGC
Organism: Gracilinanus agilis; assembly: GCF_016433145.1. Taxonomy (NCBI): domain Eukaryota; kingdom Metazoa; phylum Chordata; class Mammalia; order Didelphimorphia; family Didelphidae; genus Gracilinanus; species Gracilinanus agilis. The sequence continues at coordinate 101,540,750 of NC_058130.1, forward strand.
CAGACCTAAAGACGGGAGGTCCAAGGTTCAAATCTGGCCTCAGACACTTCCCAGCTGTGTGACCCTGGGCAAGTCACTTGACCCCCATTGCCTACCCTTACCACTCTTCTGCCTTGGAGCCAATACACAGTATTGACTCCAAGACGGAAGGTAAGGGTTTTTTTAAAAAAAAGAGTTTTTAATGTATGCTAGATGCTTAATTTTTGCAACCTCTAGTGATATGTTGCACAATTTCTATGGTTTCTGTAAATAATCTGAATTGATCACTAATTCTAGACTCCTTAAAGATAATCTTTTTAAAATTTATGGTGATACTGAACTGGCCATATATATTGGCATCATGAACCACTCTGTTTCTATAAGGAAGATTTACGCTACTCAGACATTTGTTGCTCTGTTCTTGTTTGAATTATTGTGGATACCATTCATAGAGGCCTTTTTTAAATTTCCTCCTCTCTGTCTCAGCTGTCTCAAAGCTTCATCCAAAGATATAACATTTTGTGTTATATTAAAAAAATTCAAAGGCAAGTATATGTATAGTTGGAATATTTTGAACCACTGGAACATTAATTTTAAAAACCTTATGTATTTTGGTCTTTATTACCAATTGGTGAAGTGATATCTACTTATACTAAAAGTATTTCTTTATGTTTTTGAACTACTCATGAAGTGCCTGGATATCCATCCTCTTTATCCTTTTAGATTAGAACCCTTTTTTTTCTCGATAACGATATTCGATCATTTCAATATAAACACTTCTATGGCTGTCTCTGTCTCTTAGCATGATGGATCTTGTACCTTATTAATCTCATATGGCTTTTTATCAGGATACTTTCCAAATCTCTTGAGGTTTCTTTGATAGTTCTGAAGGTATACGTTAAATTTGTTATTACATTACTTTTAATTGCTTTAAATATGTTCTTCACACTGAGCTTTGATATTAGTACCAACTAAGTTTCATAAAGGATTCAGCCACAAGTTTTTCCTTGATAGCTTTATGTTTATTTTTATGCATAATATTTTTAGAAAGGGTGGTAGCAGTGGTAGGTGGTGGTAGTATATCAACAGGGAGTAAAGGTATAAGGACACACATCTCCTTTTAACCCTCATGCCAACCTGGTTGGAGACAAAAATCCTCTGTAGTCATTCCAAGCCCTTTGTTTACTTTATTCATTAGCAATATTTTCATCAACCAGAGAATGACTCACTCTTCAGTCTTAACCTACTGTGATCTCTTCCCTTATTGAATACAAAAGGTATGTGATCCAAATACAAGTCTGTAAAACAACCAAAGCTCTTGGGTAGGGGTTCTGGGGTCTCCCATGTGAATATCTTGAGATGTCCAGATGGTACCACAATAGCCACTCAGCAGATCTCTTTAACTGTGACAATTAACAGCTAATGACACTTAATGCTTTGAAAAGAGTCCAGTGGCATCCATCTGATTAGAAATACGTTCCAGGGTAGGATCCAAGAGAGTCAAGAGTTCCAACTGAGCCATCTGCCTTCTTATTTTCTCCCCTCTTGCCTCTAGAGAGGACTCAGCAATATCCGCAGGTCTATTGTCTGCACCATATAGACTGTTCAACCCTGGCTGCTCACATGTAGAGGACATATGTAAGTCACAGACTGCCTGTTTCTCACAAGGGCTTTCATCTTGGAAGTGGCACAGGTGAAATAGAGATATCCAGCACCTACTATTCTGACCAAGCTAACACATTCTGGATGGGAGGAAATGAGTCCATCTGCAGATAGGCATTGATCAGGATCAGTCTTGCTCCAGTGGGGAGAAGCAATGGACCATTCAAAATTGACTGAACTGCCAACACACTTTGAAAGAAGGCTCTTAGTGATGCAAATGTGGTTACCTGAGCTTGTGATTAGCACAGTAAACTCATTAGAAAGCATTTCTACCACCTTCAGGCTTGGAGAATTAGGATTTTGATGAGGCAGAAAGGCAGAGAAAGGAAATTAGTTCCCAGTTGAGTAAAGAACTGTTTATCTTATTTATCTGAACTCAGAGCCAACAAGCTTAATGGCTTCCTGTAGACTGAAGTATTTGGTTAAGACACTTTTCTCTATAGATGGGTCAGTTTACATAGATAGTAATGAAGTGATTTAAATTAATATCTCTTTTAAATCCTATTGCATTTAATTGTATCAACTTCTAAGTAAATCCTGGAGGCAGAATATAGAAAAGCAGAAAAAATGCACAAAACATTTTGTTTATAGTCTGAAGAATCTAGATTTGAAACTTGGCTTTGCCATTTCAACACGAATGACCTTGAGCAAGAAATGGAACCCTTCTGGGACTCAGATTCTTCATTTGTTAAAATTAGGGAGTTGAACAAGATCACTTCTATAAGTCACTTCCAGCTTTTCTTCTTGATCCTATAGGAATCAAGGTATGAATAATTAAAAAAAAAAAGGTTTGAAATTTACGTTTTGTTTTTTCCCCCTGATGCTCCATAGTGTCCTTGTGATGGAAACTGAAATAAAGAAAGACCTCTAATATAGTGGATACTCTTTCCATCTTCCCTTTTAGTAGCTTCCCTTATAGATGACATGGACAAAATGAGTAGTAATAGAATTGTAGTCTGAATCACTGGAAGAAACATATCAATGAAATTATAGATTTCATTAAATATTTGAGTATAGATTAGATCAACTTTTCTCTTCCTTTACTCTTTTCCTTCTCTCTCTCTTGTTCTATCTCTCTGTCTCCTATATCTTTCTGTCTTTCCCTTTGTCTCTTCTTTCTTGTTCTTTCTGCTCTCTCTCTCTATTTCTCTTTCTCCATTTTTGTTCTCTTTTTTCTCTATCAGCTCTCTCTCTTTTTTATTTTTTTTCTGATGCCTTATCTTTTGGCATAGTTGCCTTAGAAAAATGAGATTATTCTTGTTTTGCTCTCCAGAAGTGAAGAATTTTGAACACCAATAAAGGTACAAGGTATTTTAGTCAAACATTCATCAGAACAGTACCAAGAGTCAAGGACCTGCAACTGAATTAATAATGAGTTAGAAATTGAATTAGTGGTGAAACAAAGTCAGCACTGTAGTTAAAAGAAATTCTGGGATCAACTTGAAATAATACTAATAAAACTCTCTGTGAAGTTTGACATTTTTATTTCATGGATCTTTTCGGTTAGCGGCTCCCAAGGAGGGGATCAATCTTAAATAACCCTTCCCTCACCAAGGAAATTCAGCCTTTATTAGTGTGCTTCTTTAGTGTGCTCCTTAGCTCAGGAGACTTCTGAGTTAGACGGGAGAAGTATTTAGGGCTCTGCCTTTTCTTCCCCACCAACACACACTATATTTTGGGGCTGCGATTGTCCATTCAGTTCATATCCTTGAATTTCCAAGGGCTCTAACAGGTCATTATTGCCTTAGGACTTTGACTTGCTCTCTGCCTCATGATGACTGACTCATTAACTTCATTCTTTAAGTGAACACTAAGCTAATTTTCTTGAATAGCTTCATTTCCTTCTTGCCACAGTGAAGAACTGACCTTACTGTTGAGAAAGCCAATCAGGAATTAGGTTGATAGAGAATATTGAGTTGAAAAATCCTTCCATGGCTTTTATGTTGTAAATAATACATGTTCTGTTTCTGTTGAGTACACTTATATGCTTCTAGATCCTCAGACTTGAAATCTAGGCATCATCTTCAAGTCTTCCCTTTCCCTCAAATCTCATATCAAATCAGTTTTCATTTCTTATTGATTCTATCTTATTAATAAAAATAATAACATTAACTGGCTTTTGTATAGCACTTTAAGGTTTGCAAAGCCCCTTATACATATCTCATTTTATCCTCACATTAACTCTGGGAGTAAGATGCTATTCTTATCTCTTTTTTATAGTTGAGAAAATTGAAGTAGATAATGGTTCAGTGATTTCCTCAGGGTTACACAGCTAGCAATTTTGTAAGGCTGGATCTGAATTTAGGGCTTTCTGAATTTAGATCTAAGGCTCTGTCCTCTGCCCCATTTAGCTATGATCATCTAGCATCCTTCCTCTTTTGACAATTCACAAAACTACAGGCCTAGTTCATTTCCTTATCATTCCCTATCACCACTCACTTGGATTATGGCAATATCCTCCTAATAGTTCACCTTCCCTCCATATTCTCTCCTATCCATTTTCCACACAACTACCAAATTCATGACAGTAAAGCACATGGTTTTGTCTCTTCCTTGGTCAAAAACCTCTATTTGGCTCCTTTTTTTCCCTCTAGGATAAAACATTGACCCATTTTGTTTGCTTTTTAAAGCTTTTCTCAACCTTTCTCCTCCCTATCTTTACATGTTTATTGTCAATTAGTTTTCAGATTCTTTATTGTCCAAATAAACAGGCTTATTTACTGTTTCTCTTACACTACATGCCACCTCCCTCTTTGCCTTTACATAGGCATTCCCTATTGCCAGAATAATGGGCAAACCTTTTAAAGAGGGGACAAAGGAAAGGAAATGTTCATCTGTCAGTCTGTTTCTAAGGCAACTCTTTCAAAGTTTCATTGTATTGTATCCTACTCATTATATTTGTCAGATTAGGAATAATGTCTTTGGGCAGGATAGAATATTTCAGGGGGCTGCATCTGGCCTGCAGGCTATAGTTTGCCCATCACTGGTATACTCTATCCTTACCTCTGTCTCCTAGAATCAACAAAATAATGTAATCCATTTAACTCAAAAGTTGCTAACAAGGGTGGTCTATCATTTATTTGATCTTGCAGCATACTGAATATATTTAGATCTGGAAAAAATTTGATAATATTAAATAGGCTCAAGTGGATAAATCTGATTTTGAATATGGGGGAAACACCAGCTGGAGGTGAGGAATGAGTGGTTTTTAAGTGTCAGGGTTATCTGATACCATATAATAAACTTTTGCAAGATGACCTTATGTAGATATTGTGCAAAATACCTTTTTTTTCCCCAAATGGTCTTTGAACTCAAGGGCTGAGTGCACACGTTTCATTTATTAAATATATCCTAAAAGTTAATTGAATGAAAATTGCTTGAGTTGTTGAAGAGTCAACGATCATACTTTGGATAGGCAGATACAAGACTGACCTCTGGCAAGTTGTTTAAAGTCAAGAGCTGCATTAAAATGACTAAAATCAAATGGAGCTTCCAGAGAAGTGGCCCTTTTTGATTTGGCCCTTACATAACAATCAAGCCTTATACTCCACCATTTACTCTTCTCTGTGTACCCTGTGCTCTAGTCAGACTGGACTTCTTGGACATGACCCATAGTGTCCTGCTTCTGCACTTTTAATCATGTCACTTCATTGTTTCTTTTGCCTAGCATGATCCTACCCTTTTAAATCTGTCCTCTGATATAACTACTCATTTTGTATCCATCTTTCAAGATCTTTTTTCAAATCATACCTCTTCCTTGATCCCCAAACATAAGTGGTCTATCTGCTTTTTCCAAAGTCCATTGAAATTTTCCCATTTAAATTCATTTTCTATATTGTGTTACAGATGAGGAAGCAGAGGTTTTTTGGCCTTCTCTGGCACCTCAAACTCAACATGCCTTCAACTGAACTTCTTTTCTTTTCTCCCAAGCCTACTCTTTCTTGTTTTACTTGGTCTCCCATACTTATAACCTGGGGATTTTTTTTTTACTTTTCCTTTTACTTAACATTTTATATCTAATTACCAATTCCCCTTGTTTCTACCTGTGCAACATTGATCAAATCTATTCCTCTTTCTTTATCCCTCTTCCCATGATACTTCTTTAGTACAGACCTTGCTATCACCCAGTGGGTGATAGACTACTAATGAATCATTCCACTTTCAAATTATTCCTTCTAATTCATTCTTATCACCAATAGAATATTTTCTTATTCACAAAACTATTCATCTCACTCCAAAGTCTTCAGGAGCTCACTACTTACTGACTACTGAATGAAATTTACGGTCTGCTGCTTGGCATTCAAAACCTTCAGCAATCTTAAAACAGTCTACCATTTCAGCTTTCTCTCCTTTTACTCCTCTTTGCAAAACCAAAGTGGACTACTCTTTGCTCCCTGAACATATTTCACTTTTTCTTCTTGCTTCTAATAATCATGATATCAATAATGGCTAGAATTTAAATAGCATTTCAAGAATTACAAAGACCTTTACAAATATTTTTATAATAACAATAACCCTGAGAAGCAGATGCTACTATTATTTTCATTTTTTAGATGAGGAAACTCAGGTGAAGAGTGGTTAAATGACTTACCCAGGATCAGATAGCTTATATGTGTCTGACTTTGGATTTAAACTCAACACTTCCTGAGTAGTCCACTTTGGTTTTGAAAAGAGGAGTAAGAATGTCAACTCATTTTATTTTTAGAGAAAGAAAAATAGTGCTTTCTTTTTTCCTTCTGCGTTTAGTAGTTTTCCTTTCACCTGAAAGAGATTCTTTCTATAATTTTTCTTAAGAGGATGGATAGAAATGGAATAGTGATGCATGGCTTGGGGTTAGACAATGGGATAGAAGATAGAAACAGAACAGAAAGGGAGTCTGGAGGCAAGAAAATCCAAGGCAATATCACCTGACTTACACTAATTGGATTCCAATAGGTTAAAATTGCTAGTCAAACACCTCTAATATTTAGCTACTATTGGAGGGAAAGTTTTGGATTCCAATAAAGGCACATATGTTATACTGATCAAATTTACATTTAAAAAGATAGGAAGAATAACTAACATCTTAGATAGCAGTCAGGATTTGAAAACATCTTGAAAAGCTGTAATAATGGACTGAATAAAATCAAATTAAATATAAGGACATCAGGGGAATTTCACAGAACTGTGGTTCAAGAGAAAAAACATTTGGGAGTCACAGGGAATTATGTTAGGAACAGTTTTTAAAAATATATATATAGAGAGGAAAAGCATTGAATCTCACTACAATTATAAAGGGTGCACTCTAAAAAAATATGAAAATGGTCAACTACAAAAACTGAAATACCAGGGATCCAAAATCTCTATACATTAGGAATTTCCAAATAGATAAAAATACAGTCTACACTTAATAAATGCTTGTTAACTGACCAGCAACTACAAAAGCTTCCTGAAATGTTTATGGTCTGCTTTGGACACCCTGCTTATTTGCAGAAGGGCGAGTTAGGACAGGGCAACTTTTAATTCTATGAGTAGTGGTAAATATAAAGTCATATGTGTGGTTTCAAATAAACCAACTATGCTAGCTGACATAATGCCTCATATTCAGGAAAATAGAAACAAATGCCTCTGGAGATCAGTAGCAAGGTGAAATGAGATAGATATATCTCTTTATATCATTGTATTTCATCCTGTGTTTTGTAATTTATGTGCACTAAATAATTTTACCATGTATCTTCCTTCTTCCAACTCTAATGGAAACAAAGGCCTGGAATTTAAAGAATTAAGGATATTCTTCTGAAAATCAGTTGCAGGGAGAAAAGTATTTCAATATTTTTAGATAAATAGATATTTTGATTTTATAGATCATCAATCTTTTATCTTTGTCTTGTCTGTTTTGATTTGCTAAGTAAATTCCCTCTACCTGTCTATCTCTACCCTCAAGGGCAGAGTGTCTAGTATCCAGGGAAATAGATATAGACATCTGAAGATCAGGGACAAAGTGAAATGAAGGATTAAAATATAATTAGATTCATATCTCCTATTTCATAAATAGTCTCTTTGCTGTAGAACTTAGCTACAAGGATTAGCCAAGAAAGCTACTAAGAAGACAAAGGGATATGGTTCTTACTGCAAGAAAGGGAAAGTAAGGAAAATTTTTCTCTGACCTGCAGAAAATGTACTATGTTTATGTTTCTGCCAATATAAAATAATACCTATGTATGCACAAGGCAAATTGGCCTCTATCCAAGAAAAATAAATTGAAAGGGCTTAGAGTGCTCCTTTCTTATTATAGGTTACAAAGGGAAATTTAGGAGGAAACCAAGAAGAAAAAATATAGGAGAAAGTGGAGGATTGTCCCCTGTGTCAGGAGGTTAGAGAAAGAAAAACGGGATACAGAGAAAAAAGAAAAGAAGGACCATTGAATATTTGGAGTTTTGTAAGAAGAATAAGGTTATTTCTATAGATATATCTTTAGAGAAATTCCACAGCATCCATTGTACACATCAAGCATTGTGCTAAATAGTGGGGATACAAGGAAAGTACTCTCTCCCCAAATACACACAGTTTTGTGTTTTAAGGAATGATAATGGGGGTACTTCACAATCATTAGAAGAAAAAGAAACAAATGGGGGGACTGATGACTTACTAATGAGTAGTTCAATTGCTAGTTATTGATCTGACAAACAACAAAGAAATCTGGTCTCTTTCTATAATATGTATTCAAGATGTGATAGCCACCTAAGCCATGTTATTACTGATATTCTTTTTTCATGATCATTCAGGGACAAATGATATCAGAAGAAAGAATTTAGCATTGCAAAGGATAATGAAGTCCTGGGGGAAAACATCTGAAAATTGTAAGGGTACAGATGGTTTCCACCTCTACTGCTTAATGAAAGTAAAGGATACAGAAGAGAAAAATAGATCTCTGAAGTGAAGGTCTGATTAAGAACACTGAGGACAGGATTTGGACTATGGTTTAAAATATAATTTCTTGGTTAGAGATGGAGTGCAAATAACCATGACCATTAAAACATTTTATTTTAGCTGGACTCTTGTAAATCTAATTTTAAACTGAAAAGAATGAGTAAAAGAAAGATTAACCACATAGATCTTGAAATATAGGTATCATATAAAATAGTAAGCATGATATAGAAAAAAATAAAAGCAGAAGACAGGAGTAGTAATTTAGAGACACTATCTAAGAAAAGAAGAGCAGCAATGCCCATGACTTCAGATGTTCATATGCAAAAGGAAAATGTATGGGGTATAAACGGGGTGAACTAGGGATACAAATTTAGCACATTTGATCTTGAGTTGTTATTGGAACATGAAGTAATGGAGATCATGACTAGATTATGGCACTGTAAAGTTATAGCTTATTCTAAAGAAATAGAAGAAAGAGACAATTTCAGAAAAATCTGGAAAGGCTTGTATGAACTTACATGAATAAAGGTGAATAGAATAAGGTGAATAAGTTATACTATAACATCAACATTATAAATACAAATAATTTTGAAAGACTTTTGAAAAGACTTTGAAAGACTGATCAACACAGAGATTGATCATAATCCTAGAAGGACCAAGGATGAAGAATTCTGCTCACCACATGACAGTAAAGTGATAGATTAATATGCAGAACAAGACACATTTTTGGATATAGCTAGTATGAGAATTTGTTTTGCTTGACTATGCATATTTACTATAGGGTTTTTCCCCTAGTGGATGGGGAAGGTAAAGAGAGAAAAGATAGGTGCTTGATAATTAAAATAATAAAATTTAATACAAAAAACCCAAGAGATCAAAGCTGAGGGAGGGGTGGTTTCTCTCTCTCACAGATATTTATATAGATATATCTGTATTTACTTACATTTGTTATTGTTCAGTAGTTTCAGTTTTGTCTGACTCTTTGTGACCCCCATTTCAGGTTCAAAGATGAGGCAAAAATATTGAAGTGGTTTGCCTTTTTCTTCTCCAATTCATTTTGCAGATGAGCAAACTGAGGCAAACAATGTTAAGTGACTTGCCCAAGGTTACACAGCTAGTATCTTTAGAGATATCCTTACCTTCTGTCATAGAATGGATACTAAACATCAGTTCCAAAGCTGAAGAGTGGTAAGGGCTTGGTAATTGGGTTAAGTGACTTGTTCAAGGTCACACAGATAGGAAGTATTTGAGGCCAGATTGAACCCAGGACCTCCCATCTCTAGACCTAGTTCTTTATCTTCTGAGTCACCTACCTGCCTGTAGTAAGTGTCTTAAGATCAGATATAAACTCAGAAAGATAAGCTGTGCTGACTCCAGGCTTAGCACTGTATCTGCTGCACCACCTAGTTGCCATCTATATATCTGTATATATCACTATATACATTTATATATAGATATCCTTATAGCTACATATATCTATATAGCTGCGGATATCTCTATATTTATCATCTATCAGTAAATATTTGGGTAGAAATCAATGAAGAGAGAAGAAATAATATTATTTTGGGGGTATACTGTAGACCACTGAATGAATTAGATGGGGATTTTGGAAAACATAAGAAATCTGGCACAGAAACATGACATTGTAGTGATGGGGGACTTCAACTAACTGGACATCTGCTGGAGCTCTCTCTGCCAAAAACACAGCAGCTGATGGTTTCTTGGCTCATTGTAATAATAATAATTTCATCTTTCAGAATATGGAGAAAGTGACATTGTACCCTGTTGCTCTGGACCTGATTCCAAATAACAAGGAGAAAATGGGTAGAGAAGTAGAAATGGCAAGAATCTTGGTGTTAAGTGGCCATTCCATTATAGAACTCATGTTTGAAAAACAAAGAGATCACAATAAGGCTGGTCATTCTGACATATATTTTAGACTCAGGAAGATGAAATTCCAAAGGGTTCAGAGAAGAGATGAATAGGTTCCATAGTGAAATGTTTGAAAAGATGAATCATCCCCCAGAGAATGGGAAGTTCTCAAGAAACTCTAAAACCACATGTGATAATGATTTTTAAATTTATTCAGGCAACTCAAGGTGGAAGCAGATGAGTAGCCAAGGATTAATAGAAAGGAGTAGAATCCTCCTGTAAGAATTGTATTGGGAATGTAAAGCCCCAAATAAACTGAGACTGTTGATGAATGCTAAGGATAAAGACAGGTGCTTCTTTAAAAAAAAGATACGTTGAAGACTTCAAACAAGGAATCTTGTCTCCCTTGTATATGTCAAGATGACTACTGACTGACATGACAGAAGATACAACTTTGTTGATGATCTTCTGATTATTAACGTTGAAAAGACAGATAAAATACGGTTATGCTCATAAAGGTATGTGCAAATGGCTTGGAGTGGGTCCAGAGTGGAGTGCAAATGGAAAACACATATTTCTTTTAGATAATGAAATTCTCCAGATGCTCCAATTTGAAGTTGACAATGTAATAAAGTAAGACAATGTAATGACTTTAACAAGTCTCAGATCATTATAGAGACTCCAAGGTGAGGTTAATAGACACAAGTATTTGATTTAATAATCTGAACTAGAATACCAAGTAATTGAAGAATGCCTATTGTCCAGACTATGACATACCATTTGACAGATTGAGCTTGTATATCAGGACATAATTCTTATGAACAATAAACTTAACCCAGAATTTATTTGAAAGAAAAGTGTAGGCTGTGTTGAACTTGGAAAATTGCTTAGTCCTTTCCATGGTTCTAATACTCTCCCTGAAATGAAAAATAAATTTTTTAACACTAACACATTTTTGGTGATATTATATGGCTGTGACTCATTAGATATTAGAAGCTCTGAAAAACCAAAATTTCCAGTCATGCAATAAAAGGGATTAACTGTGAATATACCGCAAGGCTCTCACTTGGTCTTCTTTTGTCTTGTTACTCTCTCGCTTAGTGACTTCATCAATTTTCCTGGGTTTAGTTATATGCAGGCTAGACTCTTAGCTCATCTATATATAAAATATTAGATTCTTGACTCAATTCTACTTCTGTCCAAAAATGGCTCCATTATCTGTCCTCCATAGCCACTCTTTTTCTAGAATTTACTCTTGTTAAGTATAATACCATCCTTCCAGTCACATGATTCACAACCTTAGTATTATCTTTAAACTCCTGATTCTTCTTCACCCCACATATCTAATTAATTGTAAAATGAGTAGCCAAAAGAGTGAATAGAAATCTTGGTTCCTCTCATGGAGTCATAGTGTGCAGAATAAGTGAGGCAATATTCTTGATATATTCTGTCCTCATCAAACCACATCTAGAGGGTTGTGCTTAGTTCTAGATAGCATATTTTCAGAACAGTGATATACTGGAGTATGTCTAGAATAGGGAGTCTAGGATGATGTCTATAAACTGTGAAGATTGATTAAGGAAACTGGAAATTTTAAGCCTGAAGTAGGAAAAATTAGGAGGGATATAATGGATATCTTATAGAACTCATGAAACACTATAATGTAGAAGCCAAATTATATTTGTTCTCATTGACCCCCAAAAGTAGAAGTAGGACCATCATATTGAATTTACAGATTTCATAATGATATAAGGAGAATATCATTATAATAAGAACTTTCCAAACGTGGAATAAAATGCCTCAAGGAGTAGTGCGTTCACCATCTTCAAGAAGAGGCTGGCCAATCACCTATCCAGGATGATACAGAGGGAAATCTTATTCTTATATAAATTGGAGTACACATCTAAAACTCATTCCAAGTCTGAAATTCTATGAGTCAGGATATTTTGTGTTGGCAATATTTTGGATACTAACATAATTCAGTGAATTATGTGAAACAACATTTTTACTTGCTTAATAAAATAAGAAACACAATACAATTTAAATGGAATTTTCTTTATATCTGGAAGACCTCTTTGCTCTCAGCAAATCCTCTGTGGCACAAATAGCAATGGATCATTAAATGGTAGCAAGATTGTAGATACACATTACAAAAAAGTTAAACATGATATCATTTATATGTGAAATTTAGGCTTAATGTTTGAAAACCTCCAGATAGCCTAATAAAGATAAACTTGCCTGGTTTAATTTTTAGGTCTTTTTTTCAGTAGTTTCTTACATGATTCATGATCCCTAATAGTAAGATACCAGAGGTGTAATTTGTAAATATGAAGCAGTTTTTCTTTATGCATAGTTAACTGACCCACTGCAGGAACTGAACCTGTGCCCCTAGCCAAGGGTGTTCTGGTAAATGTTTTATAACTTGTTCTCTGAAAAAAAGTCTGCATGGCACATTTTTTTTTATTTTATTTATTTTATTTTTTTCAAACATTTATTAATATTCATTTTTAACATCGTTACATGATTCATGCTCCTCCTTTCCCCTTCGCCCCCCCGCACCCCCCCACCCATGGCTGATGCACATTTCCACTAGTTTTATCATGTGTCCTTGATCAAGACCAGTTTCCAAATTGTTGGTAGTTGCATTGGTGTGGTAGTTTCGAGTCCACACCCTCAATCATGTCCACCCCGACCCATGCGTTCAAGCATTTGTTTTTCTTATATGTTTCCTCTCCTGCAGTCCTTCCTCTGAATGTGGGTAGAGTTCTTTACCATAAATCCCTCAGAATTGTCCTGGGTCATTGTATTGCTGCTGGTACAGAGGTCTATTACATTCTATTTTACCACAGTATATCAGTCTCTGTGTACAATGTTCTTCTGGCTCTGCTCCTTTCGCTCTGCATCTGCTCCCGGAGGTCTCTCCAGTTCGCCTGGAACTCCTCCATTGTACTTTTAGCACAATAGTATTCCATCACCCGCATATACCACAGTTTGTTCAGCCATTCCCCAATTGAAGGACATACCCTCCTTTTCCAATTTGTTGCCACCACAAAAAGCTCAGCTATAAATAATATCGTAAAAGTCTGTTTATCTATGATCTCTTTGGGGTACAAACCCAGCAATGGTATGGCTGGATCAAAGGGAAGGCATTCTTTTATCGCCCTTTGAGCATGATTCCAAATTGCCAGCCAGAATGGCTGGATCAGTTCACAGCTCCACCAGCAATGCATTAATGTCCCAATTTTGCCACATCCCCTCCAACATTCATTACTCTCCCCTTCTTTCATTTTAGCCAATATGCTAGGTGTGAGGTGATACCTCAGAGTTGTTTTGATTTGCATTTCTCTAATTATTAGAGATTTGGAACATTTTCTCATGTGCTTATTGATGGTTTTGATTTCTTTACCTGAAAATTGCCTATTCATGTCTCTTGCCCAATTTATCAATTGGGAAATGGCTTGATTTTTTAATACAATTGCTTTAACTCCTTGTATATTTGAGTAATTAGACCCCTGTGAGAGTTTTTCGTTATAAAGATTTTTTCCCAATTTGTTGTTTCCCTTCTGATTTAGACGACATTGTTTTTATTTGTAAAAAACCTTTTTAGTTTAATATAATCAAAACCATTTAATTTACATTTTGTAATTTTCTCTAACTCTTGCTTGGTTTTAAAGTCTTTCCTTTCCCACAGATCTGACAAGTAAACTATTCTGTGTTCACTTAACTTGTTTATAGTTTCCCTCTTTATATTCAAGTCGTTCACCCATTCTGAATTTATCTTGGTGTAGGGTGTGAGATGTTGATCTAGACCTAATCTCTCCCATATTGTTTTCCAAATTTCCCAGCAGTTTTTGTCAAATAGTGGATTCATGTCCCAAAAGTTGGGCTCTTTGGGTTTATTATACACTGTCTTGCTGATGTCATTAACCCCAAGTCTATTCCATTGATCCTCCTCTCTATCTCTTAGCCAGTACCATATTGTTTTGATGACTGCTGCTTTATAGTATAGTTTAATATCTGGTACTGCTAGGCCCCCTTCCTTCACATTTTTTTTCATTATTTCCCTTGATATTCTTGATCTTTTGTTATTCCAAATGAAATTTGTTAT
>NC_058130.1:101560277-101571968 GCF_016433145.1 Gracilinanus agilis
CCTCTTAATGCTCTCTTCCTCTCCTTCTTATAATAGTATTTGTCCCCTCTCCCTCCCATGCCCTCTTTGTGTGCAATAGAATATCCTATTTTCTTATTCACTCAAGTTTCTCTTGGTGTCCCCTGCTATTCACCCCCTCTTTCCCATCCCCCATGTCATCTTAGATTATTTAGTGTTCCACCCTCACCCTGTGAATTATTCTTCTGATTACTATAATAGTGAATATTATAATAGTGAATAGAGTTCACTACTGAGAATTAAACATAACATTTCTCTACATAGGAATGCAGATAGTTAGATCTCACTGAGGCCCTTAAAAAGGCAAATTTAAAAATTATAATTTTCTTTCTTTCCCCTCTGTATCTTATTTACCTTTTCATGTTTCTCTCGATTTTTGTGGTTCATATCAAACTTTCCATTTAGCCCTGGTCTTTTCTGTGCAAATACCTGGAATTCTTCAATTTTGTTGAATGCCCATACTTTCCCCTGGAAATATATAGTCAATTTTGATGCGTAGTTGATCCGTGGTTGCAGGCCCAGCTCTCTTGCCTTTCTGAATATTGTATTCCAAGCCTTGCGATCTTTTAGCGTGGAGGCTGCCAGATCCTGTGTGATCCTGATTGGTGCTCCTTGATATTTGAATTGTTTCTTTCTGGCTTCTTGTAAGATTCTTTCTTTTGCTTGGAAACTCTTGAATTTGGCAATTATATTTCTGGGTGTTTTCTTTTCTTGATAGAATGTCACAGGTGTTCTATGAATCCTTTCAATGTCTATATTGCCCTCTTGTTGTAGGACTTCAGGGCAATTTTGCTGAATAATTTCTGTTAGTATGGAGTCCAGGTTTCTATTAATTTCTGGTTTTTCTGGAAGACCAATTATTCTCAAATTGTCTCTTCTAGACCGGTTTTCTTGGTCTGTCACTCTCTCATTGAGATATTTCATGTTTCCTTCTATTTTTTCAGTCTTTTGAGTTTGTTTTATTTGTTCTTGTTGTCTTGAGAGATCATTAGCTTCTACTTGCTCAATTCTAGCCTTTAGGGATTGATTTTCGGCTATAATCTTTCGGTTTTCGGCTATGATCTTCTGGTTTTCGGCCATAATCTTCTGGTATTTGTTTTCTATCTGGTCATTTCTAGTGTTCAATTTGCTTATCAGTTCATTTGGTTTCTGAGCCTCACTTTCCAATTGCAAGATTCTACCTTTTAAACAGTTATTTTCTTGCCAAATCTCTTCCATTTTCCTCAAAATCTCAGTTTTAAACTTTTCCATAGCTTGTGAGGAGTTTTCCTTATTTGAGGAGGGTCCGGATGCTTGTTTGTTCTCCTCCTCTGTTTGCTCGGTTGTCTGGATTTTCTCTGTGTAAAAGTTGTCGAGTGTTAAAGACTTCTTTTTCTTGTTGTTTATCTTTCTCTTCTGAATTTCCTTAGACTGGGTCGCCATCTTTAGCCCAGCAGCTTCTCAGGTTTATCCTCGCGCTCAGGATCTGTCCGCGGTCAAGCCCCCTGGTGGACCCCCTTGCTTGATCGTCTGCCAGAGGTTTCTTTACAAGTCTCAGGGTGCTGCTTCCACAGTCGTATACCCGTCTGCACTGGTTCCCCACTCGGGGTTTCAGAGCTTTACCTTGTGGCTGTGTCTGCCTCCACCCACGCCTCTTCCCGTGCCTGCGCTCTGAGCCTGTACTCTGCACCCTGAGTCCTCTCTCGGCGTCCTGCTCCCACGCTCAAATTTTGCATGCGTTCCTTAGCTTTTTGGGGTCCTAAATCTTGCTGCTCTCAGGAACAGGCCCCGGAGCTGCCAACGACTCGATGGGTGCCCCAAACTTGCTCTATTTCTTTTTAGCTGGCTTCGGCGCTATAGGTGTTGTGTGTGGAGGGGGTGGGTGTGGGGTGGTTGCTCAGTCCGCGATTTAGTGAGAGCTGTTTCACCCCTTTATAGCATGGAAATGCCTCGATTCCACATACCTTCCACGCTGTGCCCTGTTGTGGGGTTCCTCCTCTGCATGGCACATTTTTAAAATTTGTTTTTATTAATATTTTCTGTTTCTGAAATTGCCATAATTATACCAACTATCTCTGCCTTTTCCCTCTAAGAGAGCTATTCCATATGACAAAATGTTTTAGAGAGAGGGAAAAAAGTAAGCATAATTGATCAATACTTTGAAAAAGTTCAAAAATATGTTCAATATTGTTATAAACAAAAAGAGTTCAAAGGAGATGTATAGATGTACAATGATGTTAATGTATGTATCTGAATTCTCCTCAGCTGCAGATGATGGAGGAACACCAACTCTGATCACCCTTGACAGCTGCTGTAATTTATCCCTTTCTCTCTAACAGTTGCCCAAGGAGGACTCTGGAGAGGTTAAATAGGTGGGTAAACTTTCCAGGTTCAACCTGAGGTTGGATAGATTAGTATTGATTTGCCTTGGATGATGTTTAGGATCTGACTGTGTTTGATTCCCTTCCCAAGGATCGTGATCTAAAGACCACTCAGCAAGGTACTTGTTGAACACTCTTTATCTATAACCAGAGAAAGGATAACAAGGACAAGGATTGGGGATTGGAGACCCTATTGATCTATTATCTATAAACTAGTTGACAGTCATGACTGGAGGCAATTGATCAAGTGAAACTGGAGATTTGCTCACTCCCACTCCCTCTGGCCAGACCTGACCACAGCTAAGCCAGAGAATAGGGAAGCTATTGATGCAGGTGTATTGATGATCTTATTTTCTCAGCTTTCTCACCATCAGTGTTGGTGAAGCACTAGCTCTCACAGTCTATCAGGAAATAGCTTCAGAATTATCCTGCCCTCTTCTTCATAGACCTCCCTTCCACCCTTCAACCACCCACTCCGAGATTTCCCAGTCCAGAGACTCCTGTCCAGAGACCTCCAGAGAGACCTCTTCCCTCAAAGTGGCTGTCAGGGGTATTTATACCATGGTGCTGACTGACATTTGCCCCTGGCTTACGGCACCTGGGAACATTCCATGTCTTCCAACTGCCTTCCCTGTCATTCAAGGTGGCATCCATCACTTCCCAGATTATAAATATAACAATATGTAACATCTGTTGGACCTCCCACTTCCATGAAGTGGCCGGATTGTTTGTTTTATATTACTTTTTCATATGAATCCTACTTGATTTTGATAATTTGGTAATATTTTTTATTTTTGGATATGTAGTTCTTTCAATTTATGCTGTTGTAGTTACTGTATATATTATTTTCTTGGCTCTGCTTTCTTGACTGTGCATCAGTTCATATAGATTTTCCTCCACTTCTCTGAATTCATAACACACATCATTTCTTATGTTCTATTCTATTTATTTATATACATTACATTCACCATTTGTTTAACCATTCCCTAGTTGATGGGGATCTACTTTGTTTCCAATTTTTAACTATCACAAAAAGTGCTACTATAGAAATTTTAAAGTATATGGAGACTTGATGGCTTTTTCAATGTTTGTCTGCTAATGTAGTCTCTGGTTCGAAGGGTATGGACATATTAGTCATGCTATTTGCACCATTCTGAATTGCTTTCTAAAATAATTACATCATTTCGCAGCTCCAACAACAATGTATTAGTGTGCCTATCTTCTCATGACCCCTCTAACATTGACTGTTACAATTTTGGGAGTCATTTTTACCAATTTGCAGGGTTTGTGATGAAACCTCTGGGTTATTTTGATTTGTTTCTCTTATTACCAGTGATTAGTAACATTTTTTAATGTGGTCATTACAATTCTTCTTTTAAGAACTATTTTTATCATATCCTTTGACCATTTATCTATTTGAGAATGGCCATACACACACACACACACACACACACACACACACACACACACTAATTGTTTATGTTTCTTGGATACCAAAACGTTGTCAGAGAAATTTGATACAAAGATTTTTTTCTCATTTAACCACCTCCCTTCTTATCCTAGTTACATTAATGTTTGTATAGATTTTAAGTTTCACATAATCAGTTATTAATTTTATCTTTTTTAATTGCCTTTATTTCTTGTTTGGTAAAGAATACATCTCCTACCCACACCTATGAGAGGTATGATTTTTGTTTCTCTTCTATGCATGACATACTTTTAAGTTTTATTCTCCTTATTAACGTTCTCTCAGCTACATTCTTAAATCATGACAATCAACAAAATAATAAATTAAGCATTAACTTTTAACATCTCCCCTTTTCCTAGGAATAAATTATTACACTTAAAATTTAACAATCATCTCTTTTTACATGTTAGCCCTGATATACTCCCCACTTCAGTACAAGGTTCTAAGTCCTTGGACTGACCCATATGGGCTTTTTCAATGTTTAATGAAGCTCTAAGTGCTTCATAGTTTCTGCTTCTACCTGCTCTCTGGCTACTAGAACAAAATTTTCTCTTCTGTCCCTTCCACCAGGGGAAGTCTTCATATGCCTACCGTAAATATCTTCCCAACTTACTGACAGGTTTGAAGCCAATTGGTTTCCTTGTTTAGTCCATCTTGCTGAGGCAGTTTACCAGCATGTGGCCACTGTGTATGCTATAGTTTCTTGGGGCCACAGTTGAGAGCTGGATGGCAGGTAGACACCAAAGTAGGAAAGAAGCCCTAAAAAGGGTTCAGCAAGCCCAGAGATAGTCATCTTCCCTGAATACCTTATACAGCCCAATAAGAGGATAAACTAAAAGAAATGAGAATGTTCTACTCAGAGAAGAGAAGACTGAAGTGGAAAATGATAGCAATCTTTAAGTTTTTGAAAGGCTGCTTTGTGAAAGAGATTTGACTCAAATCTTTTTTACCAGAGGGAAGAACTAAGAACAAGTAGATCTAAGTTTGAAGCTAAGAGAAACTCTCTCTTCTTTAACATTGAAAAGTATCAAAAAGCAGAATGGTCTCTCTTGGGGGTGAATGGGTTTTTTTCTTCACTGGAGGAATTCACACAGAAGTTGGATGACTACTTGTTAGCTATGGTTGACAGGGAATTCTTATCCAATAATGAGTTGGTTTAGATGATCTCTGAGATCTCATACAACTGCTAAAATATGTGATTTTGTGATTTGGGGCTATAGTGAACAGAGAGAGCATTTGGAAAAGCTAAAAGTTGAATTAGAACTTGAAGGTTGGGTCAGATATACTTTATATACAAGAGTCACTAAATCAACATTAATTGAATGCATAGAGATTGGTCAATAGTAGTGGGTAAGGATTATAGGTAGGTCTAATGGCATATGCATAATGCAGCAAGGCAGCAAAGGATAATAAGATATAATTAGGACAGAGTGAGACTGGCTAACTGGAGCAGAAGTCTGTGTAGGGAAGCTGTAGGAGATAAGCCTAGAAAAGTATATTAGAGTTTGATTAGTAGATTTTCAGAAGTTTTTTGTTTTTATTTAATCTTGTCTGTATGATTTTTAAAAATTCTTACCTTCTGTATTAAAATTGATACTAAATATTGAGTCTAAGGAAGAAGAGTGATAAAGGCTAGGCGATTTAGATTAAGTGATTTTCCCAGGGTCATAAAGCTAGGAAGTTTCTGAGGGCAGATTTGAAATAGGACCTCCTGGCCTGATGATCTGTGCTACTTAGCTGCCTCACTGGCTGTGAGAAACATTGGGGCTTTTTGACTAAGGGATCATGATTGGAAGATTAATCTGACAGTGACCTGGAAAAGATGGGAGGGTGGAGAGAAGTTAGGAGATTGGAGAACAATTGGGAGCTATTTCAAACTTCTTTAGTTTATACGAGATGATAAGAACTTGAGCTAAAATGGTGGTTTTGATAATGTAAAGGGATGCCTTTCCCTGTATATGACCTCCAATCCTTTATGAAATTAGTTATTGTTCCTATTCAGTCTTCTATTGTGATATCTTTAATATTCATCCCTTCTCCATTCTGATCAAATATGCATTGAGTCTTTCCATTTCTATGATTTTGTTAGCACTATTCCTTCATCTAAGATGATTACCTTATTTCTTATCAGCTATCCAAATTCTAATTATTCTCAAGCCCAGATTATGTTCCTACTTGTCCATGAAGACGTCCCGAATTTCTAAACATTTTCTTTTTTGAAATCATAGCATAGGACAGTTGGAGATATGAAAATTGATTTTGGGAGAGATGTCTCCATGGAACAAACTCATGGGATAAATATATATGCTAATAGATAAGTGGTAAAAAGGGTATGAATAATTAGTTTTCAAAGAGAAAATCTGAGCTATTAAAATCTATGTGAAAAAGTGCTACAGATAGCTAATAAGAGGAATGCAAAAATAAAATAATTACCTAGGAGTCATAAGATTGGCAAATATGATGAGACAAAAATAATAAATGTTCAATGTGAACAGACTAATGAAATTTTGGTGGAACTTGGAAATAGTCTAACCAGTCTGGAAAAGAAATTGGAATCAAATTAAAAAAAAAGTCATTAATAGACTGTTTGATCTAGGCTGTGGATCTAGCAATAAAAGCTGTAACAAAAGTCCTGTATATACAATAATAATCAAGCCAGTACTTTTTGAAGGAGCCAAAAAGCACATAGAATATAATCGCCTATTGTTTGGGGAACGGTTGAACAAATTGCAGTGAATAGAACTAATGTAACATTATTATGTAATAGAGATGCCATACATTCAGAAATTTGGTAAGACTTGGATCACTGAATGCAGAGTGAAATATTCAGATACAAGGAGAAAATTTACATGAAAATCAAATTAATGTAAAGGAAAACAATTTTGAAATGCATCAGATTCCTGACCAAATCAACAGCCACTTGTGACTTCAAAGGACTTGATACTTTTTACCTCTCAACAGAAAGGTGGTGGTTCAGTTTTGTTTGACTCTTTGTGACTCTATTTTTCTTGACAAAAATACTGGAGTGGTTTGCCATTTTCTTTTCCAGCTCATTCTACAGAAGAGGAAACCAAGGCAAATCGGATTAAGTTATCCATGGCTGATGTCTGAAATTGGATTTGAACTTAGATCTTCCTGACTCCAAGCCCAGCTCCAAGCCGTATCACTGTGTCACCTACTTGCTCCAGAGAGGTGAAACTCTATAGGTAAAGGAGTGAAGTATACATTTTCAGACATGGCCAATATATTGATTTCTTTTGCTTGAATACATTTATTTGAAATAAGGGAATGCTCTTTTGGGAGGATCAGAGGGTGAGGTAGTGAGAAATGGCAGTATTGGAAAAGGGGAAAATGAACATGTAAAAAACATTTAAAAAAGAAATGAAATCTACTCAAAATCAACTATACTATTGTAAAGTTATACTTAAATTCCATAAATACAATTGCTATTATTTCCCCAATCCATCAAACAATATGAGAATATCATACACAAACTCATGTTATTTATAACATTTCAAGCACAGTTTCGGGTCCATATAGTTGCTTGTGGTTAAATTCAGGTCAGGATAAAACATATCTGAACTTCCCCTTTGGTTTTTATTCCTTTGTAAGTTTCTTCTTGTTCTCTTTTTTCATCTTTCCAAAGATAGAACTGCTATTTACACTAAAGGTAACTAAGGCTAGGTCTATCCAATGACAAAATGCCTATTGAAATCAGACCAATAATAAACTCCCATCTTTGACTTCCTAAAGTTATATTACCAGTAATGAGAACTTTATTTAGAATTCAAGTAAGCATATGACTAAAGTTACCTGAATACGCTACTTAAAGTCCCTTAAAATCTACATTATTTAAACAAGTCTACAAAATGTCAAGAAATTTTGGATGTGGTTATTTTAGTTCATAGGATCTTAGATTTAGAACTGGAAGGGAATTGTGATGCCACTGAGTCCAAAATCTCATTTTACAAATAAGAAACTAAACCAGACAAGTTAAGTGACTTGCCCAAATTTACACAGATGGTAAATCTCAGAGGTGTGATTTGAATCAAGTTACTCTGATTCCAGGGCTAGTCCTTCCAGATTCTGAGTTGTCATATCAAGTTGAATTACTTTCATAGCCAGTATAACCTAGAAGCAACTACATGTCTTATTAGATATAGTCTTAAAAAAACCTGATTTCATGTCTTGTCTCAAATGCTTGGTAGCTATGTAATCCTGGGAAAGTTACTCCACCTCCCTCAGCATCATTTTCCTCATTTGCAAAATGGGGATAATAGTACCCGCCTCATAGGATTGTTTTGGGGATCAAATGAAATAATACATGTAAAGTGCTTTCTAAACCTTCAACAGATACATAAATATTACCTAATATTTTTATATTGGTCAAAAATTAAAACTAATTTTAGTATATTTCTTCCATAATTTTAATAGTTTTCCAGAAAGAATGAAAGAATGCATAACTTCTTCAAAAGGGTCTTAGTGCACTTGTCTTCTCATCCTTCTCCAATATTGACTATTTCCATATTTTGTCAGCTTGGCCATTTGATGCCAAGCTTTCATTTTTAGAAGAGATTACTGAGACAAAGAATGCAAAAGAACTTGGCTGAGATTATCTAGTTAATTAAGGGCATGACCAAGAAGAGAACCTGGTGCCTTTGTTGACTGGTGCACTTTGCGCTACAACATATTGCTTTAAAAATCTTGGTACAGTCTTTATCATTATTGTTGACTTCCCTCACTACTTGAAATCTTCATGTGACTCAATGGACTAAAAGGAAAAATGACATGACTCAGAAATGAAAACCACCTTTTACTCAGTGCCTTATTAAGCAAGTGACTCCATTCAGGGATCTCTCAAAAACTAGTTTATGTTGTAAATCAAAAAGTCAAAATTCTTAGCTGAGAAATTGATCCATAAGCAGCTGCTCATATAACAAACAGCCTAAAGCTAGTATTAACATTTTAAAATTGAACACCTAGCTCCTAAACTATTTGCATCCTTCCTTGTTGCAAGGACCTAATCTATCTGGATGTTTCATGCATGAAATATGGTACCCATACACCACTGGAGTTGCCTAGAAGGATCCAATATACTACAGGATGATAGGGAAATTGCTCCCGGTCCACAATTTTTACCATTTTTTTAACATACCCTATGATCCTGTAGAAGATAAAATGAATAATGTTTTTCAAATAATGCAATTGGCAAATAAGCAGGTGTATGACAGATTTTAATCTGATGAATCCAACATAACAAATTTTAGGAAAATGAAATAATAATTTGGAAGAGAATTACATTTGATTTCATGGCCACCATTAAAAAATATATAGAACATTCATTAAGATGTAGGCTGTAACAACTGCAGCATCAAAGGCATGCCCTTATTTAGGAAAGCTATACTTACTTCCTAAATGGAAACTATACCACAGGCTCCTCCTTCTCCTACTACACATACATTTCTGTATTCCATAATTATTTCTAGGGTCCCACTGGTACCAAGTATGTACATGCAGGTAAAGGAAACTATGGATCTATGGGATGTTTTAGGTGTTTCTTTTGTTAAAATACTATTCAAATAGTTTAATTAAATACATAAAAACTTCTTACTCAGCCCAAGTTTAAATTGTTCACAATGCATGGATTTAAGCAAATTGGGAAATGATAATAGGATTTTCTAGATTAATTATTAGATCACACTTCTATATCACTTTAGAATTTGTTTATAAATGATTTTTCTCACCAAAGCCCTCTGCGGTAAATAGTGCCAATATTATTTCCCCCATTTTATAGATGAAGAAATTGATTGAAAGTAGTGAAATGACTTGCTTCCTATAATACTAATAGGAAATATGGAAACTAGGATTTGAACCCAGACTTTCTGACTACAAATCAGGCTTTTCTTTTAGCCACAATATGCTGCTTCTGAAGATTTAGTCTGCACATTCAAGGTTTAAATGGCCAGTTGAGACATTTAGCTGAGCAAATTAGATACAAAATGTACTTTAAATAATCTGGTTAATTTGTGAATTTGCAGACCTAAGCCATTCAGATAAGAGTCTTAATTCTTAAGTTCACTCTGGGTGTGTGATCTGTGTAGGTACAGATCAATTTTATAGGCACAGATCATGAGTAGCTGAAAATATCTCCTATCAATGCTAATTGAATCTGGGTATTGAACAAGCTATGTCAATCCACTGAGCAAATGTTAATGTCATCTGGAAAATTTAAACCTGTTCTTACAGATATACCCTTGTCGGTAGTTTTAGGAGTTTTATGTGCAGTGACATTCCCGATCTGCAAATAACTCCTAATTAGAAGTCAGATTCCAGTAGAAAAAATGAGACTGGCTCTAAGCGAAATTGTAAAATGAATGACATTTGTTTCTGTTGCACCTACCCCTTTGTGACCCCCTTTGGCCCTCACCTACATTGCTGAGACTACAGGTGCTCCAAATAAATCTACTGTCCTAATCAATGTTTTCTCCTGGCTTTCTTGCCCTTCCTAGTCAGTCTTCTGTTGACCCTATGGCCAAAGAATTTACAATTCTTGTTTTTCCTATTCTTCCCCTGTTTGAAACCCATTTAGATTATGTGAACCTGTGGTCCAATTCCCTCTCCACTTTCCCTCACTCAATCTCAGATTCAGGTGTATTTCAGTCCAGGGAGCTAACCACAAAGGGTCAATCTCTCTCCCTGACTCATTATCCCAACCCTGAAGTGTTACTCTAGAGAATTCTCTAAAATAAAACTTCAGTCTAACCTACCTCAAAGAGAGGGCCTGTAATTCAGTGTATGTGACTGGGTATGGGATAGATTTTATTTTACTTACCACAGAGAAATACATGAAACAAAAGAATTCACAGATGCTTTTGAACAAATAAAGAAATATAAAGCACTCAAAAACATCTGACCATCATCCGAAAGGTAAAGACACTTCAGGGCTTCTGAACAAGTATTCCCTATTCACCCCACATCTAAAGCATCTGAGCAATTCAGACAATTGGCAAAGATAAGCTCTCATAGTCTCCCTGACTTCAGTCCTCCATCTGTAGGGCTCACATTGCTGACAATTTTCTTCTCCAAGGAATACACTGTTGAAGGAATTTCTCTCTAGGATGGTCATTTCCAAAATGCTCAAACTCTTGGACTCTTGAAGTGTGGATTACCCAGAAAAAGAGTAAAAGAGGAATATAGCTCATTGCTGGCATTCTTACCCCTTACAATGAACCCACAACCCTGGGATCTCAGTTTTACTATTGTCAATTTTAATGAAAAAAGAAAACTTATTGCTCCAGCGCTATACATTCTTAGGCAATAAAAGTTGGTGGTGATAAAACCCTCATATCTTGGATAATTAATTAGTTAAATATTTAATTCTGCTCAATTTAGCCTTTTTATAAAGGTTGTTGTCAAGAAGCTTATATTCTTCTAAGGGGATATGACACATCCCCAGGCATGTTCACTCTTTATGGAATGAGAAAGTCTGGTTTAAAAGCCTGCTTCTGGTCTCTACTTCTCTGAGATTTCGGGCAATCTGCTTAATCTCTCTCTGCCTCTTTTTCCTCATCTATAACATTAGATTAGAGTAGCTGATCTGCATGGCCACTTCGAACTCTAAATCTATGATTATATGGTAACAGAAGGCTGGACATTGAAAATCTATTTGTATTTGAAAATAGAAAAATCTGTTTGAAAAACCTGGTGAGTAGCATATGTGGCTGATACATAGAACTGAGAATATGCACAAGAATGGTATGACTATTTTTAATTGGCTAACTATATGGTGAAGAAACAGATTCAGTTGCCTCCTGAAGCAAGAACTGGAAGTGCAATTAATAGGTA
>NC_058130.1:101572261-101609676 GCF_016433145.1 Gracilinanus agilis
TATATATATATGTGTGTGTGTGTGTGTGTGTGTGTGTGTGTGTGTGTGTGTATGTATACAATTGTAGCACTTTCCTCATAGGGTTGCTGTGATGATTAAATGAGGTAACACTTGTAAAGCACTTTACAATAGCTTAAAGCAGCATATAGATGCTATCTCTGAGAATAAAATAACTTGATTTTTCATGTGTATATACTCATATTAAGTCTTTGGGCTCTGAGTAACAGTTATGTGATTTCATTTTTTTCTTTCTTTTATTTAAACCCTTACCTTTTCTCTTAGAATTAATACTATGTATTGGTTCTAAGGCAGAAGAGTGGTAAGGGCTAGGCAATGGGTGTTAAGTAACTTGCACTAGGTCACACAGCTAGGAAGTGTCTGAGGCCAGATTTTTGTGATTTCTTTTTGATCAATATATGTAGATTTATAGCTATAGTTGAGTCTTTCACCTATCAGAATGGTTTAGGAAACAAAGAACATTTTGGGGTAGTCATATAAAAGGTTTTTTAGAAACTAGATCTGCAGATGAGATGTCCTACTACTACAGTCCAATTATTTCAACTTAAAAAATACCAGACTATATATATATATATATATATATATATGAAAAACCACTGAGTTCAGGGGAAAAGGCAATGGAGTAATCCTCACTGATTTCTGCCAAACACTGAGCATCTCTTAGGCACCTTTACCAGGGGTCACAACTCACAATACAGATGCTGGCCTGTTGGCTTTCCTTTCTCTGCAGAAGCTCCCCTCTGCCATATTTTTTCTGAAGCTCTTTATGTTTTTCTTCTGTTTCTTCAAGTTCATACTTATATATTTTCTAAAATTCTTTCCTAGGAAGAAAGGAATTGAGATATAATTGTCAATATCTGGTACTATGCCTTTTCCTCGACTATTCATTATTCTAGCTACTGTACAGACCATAGAGTAGGGATGCCTAGCAGTCTCTCCTATCCACCCTGATCTGCTCACCTTTTCTGGGAGAGGGCTCAAATGGCCTAAGCTAACTCCAAGGGCAAGTAAATTTTGCTCTCTTTTTATTCCCAGGGAAAAGGCTCTGGCAAACAGCCTGGTCCACTATTTCCTTGTCTGCCAATCCTATCAAAGTGGCCCAAGTCTCAAGGTTGATGGCTGATATTGCACTCTTTCCAATGTGGCATCCTTGAAATAGTTTTGTCCCTGCCTTTCTAATTCCCCCAAGAAACTCAAGCCAAGTTAACTCCTTAGCCTCTGAAGCACAGTCATTGTTTTCTAACTGCTATAGAACACAAGTGAATCTTCTTTAGGCATTTCCCTTTTCATTTCAATGATCAAAGAAATAAAATAAAAATGAAAATGCCTATATGAAAGGACCTTGTCAATAACTTAAAGAGAAGTACTCAAGGAAGGTGAGGAGGAGAAGGGTTACCATTTTAGAGGATTAATCATACCATTTTATCTTATGAAAATTTCAAGCAATCCACAATCCACAACTTGATTTGGGCATAAGCTAGTTGAGAAGCTATTTAATTTTTTTTTCTGTGAAACTTCATATGACTCCCTTTGGGTCACATTTATTCTATAAAGATGGTGCCAAAAGACACTGTATTATGTAGCTTTACAAAAGTCCTATGTGGTGGAAAGTTATTAAGTTTTTAAGATGAAGAATTATATCATTCTTCTTGCTGCAATTAGACAGGGAGAGTAGCTGCATTGTGAGAGGGCAGCAAGGCAGTGAATTTTGTCATTAGGCTTGAATAAAGAAAATAATATTTTCTCACAGTGTGATTGTCTATAAGCATCTGATAAATGGAGAGAGAGACAAGTTTCTCAGATAGCATTTCTAAACTGGTTCTTACATTGTGATGGCAGAGCATGGAAAAAGAACCAGGTAAAACCTCTGAAGGGGAGGTGTGTAGCTCTGGAAAGTCTTATTGCCTAGTGGAAGAGTTACTTGTATATCTTTTTATGTTCTCCTGTGTTGTATGTATCCTTTGAAAAATATTGTGAATTGGGCTGTGCTGCATATTGTCTGTTGTCGTATGCCCCAACTAAACAGTATTTTGGATAATTGTCCCTCTATGTTCTGAGTTGTTTTCTGATTTCTTAGGTGTACTTCTATCAGATTTTATGTCACCCTGATAACATAATTTAACCACTTTCCTTAATGAGGCAAGTCTTTTCAACATACTATGGTTATTTTATTCAGAAAGAACAGCACAAATTATATAACAGAAATATTATTTGTGAACTAAACTTTTATAACTTAAACCAAATTTCAAAAGAATCTAGTGTCTTACTCCTCTGCGCAAACTTGTACTGCATATGACACTCAGATTTGCTACTTGATCATATATCATTTTAGTATTTATTTAAATTTTTGTGTTCCTTGTTAATACAGTGACAAAGACATGTCTCTCTTGTTTCCTGAACTGCCTAGTATAATGCTGAACATATGACAGGTATTCACTATATAGTTATTAAGCTAAATTAGAAATTCATTCATTCAACAAGCATTTATTAAGAGCCTTCTATATGTGACTGAGACAGAAATAAAAAAAGAAATAATCCATTACCCTCAAGCATTTTACATTCTAATATAGGAATATATTATATACAGAGATAAAATGTACAAAATATATACAAAGTAAATACACAATAATTTGGGTACAATAAAGAAAGCCTTGTATAGGAGATAACTCTAGAACCAGTCCTTGAAGTCAACTTGGGATTCTAAGAGAGGGCCTAATATATTGAGAACATTCTATATTATTTGCATGACTTTACTGTGTCACTTATGTAGTAAAGTAATGTTACATATGGGAATAATAAATAGTCCAATTTGATCAGAATATAAAGTGTTTGAGAGGAAATAATGTGACTTAAGTATGGAAAGAGATGATAAAATCCTACTCTGGGGTGATGCTGCCACAGATAGGGCTTATTTCTAGGGATGATGGAACTATGGAAATGAAAAGTTCAAAAGAACTTACATAGAAAAATGGCCACTGAATAAGGGATTGGAATAGATAGAACACAAACATTTACTAATGGAAGAATATGCATTAGATAAAAATTGAAAGATGGGAAATCTAAAAAAAATAATTGAGGTATTTATAAATCAAATACCTGGCGAAGAAAGAACTTGATAAAGCAGTATGAGAATTACTTTATGAGATACACATTAATTTCCTTACCATGATCAAACATGTTGAGAGTAATAGCTTAAATACAATATTTCAGGAAATGATATAGGACAATTTACTGGAAACAGGGTACCTTGCTAATAGGACAAAAGCAGATCAGTAGAATTCTCAAGACACTTGAAGAAAGGAATCCCAAGTTTAACTCACCCAGAAATGTAGCTACCAATATAAAAGTGTTTTCATATCAAAGAGAGACTCTTCAAATAGCCTGAAAGAAATAATAAGCATATTTAAAAATTCACTTAAGTACTATAAGATTATTCATTGATAATGAAAAAAGAAGAAACTGAAACATATTGATTACATACAAAAATGGCATATTCCTAAAAATCTAAGCATTTTCATCCATGAGGAAATATGGACCTTGGGGAGAACTCAAGATTTACAGTCATTTCCCCTGAAATAAAATAATAATTTCTTTGAATATATACTCAAAAAACAATCATCCTAATTCAGGTATGTGTTGGACTAAATTTCTCTGATGTCCTTTCCACATCTGAAAATTAGTGATAGTGTGTAGACCAGTGGGTTCCCAAACTTTTTTGGCCTACCGCCCCCTTTCCAGAAAAAATATTATTTAGCACCCCCTGTCACATACTATCACTGCCTCCTTACAGTTATTCACCACTCCCAAATGCACCTGTGGCCATCACTGCTTCCCTGGATCGCTGTAGCACCCACCAGGGGGCGGTGGTGCCCACTTTGGGAATCACTGGTACAGACCAATGATACATGGTTAGTTAGAGTTTAATAGGGAAATATGTTGCCTAGTGAATCAAAAGATTCTAGATCCAGGTCTTTTACTATAAAACAATGAGATGTATAGATTTTCTCCACCTGTATAAGACAGTAATTCTTTTAAGTCATAGAATTGCATAAGTGACTTGTGGGGTCATGTCCAAAGCACAGATTTTCTAAAATCTTCTAACTAGCTTCCTAGGACTATGCCAATAGTTCTTTAGAGGATAATATTATCATTTTATGAATTTATTTCATTCATTCAATAAGCACTCTCCAAGTACCTATTATTTGAACACTATGGTGGTCCCTGAAGGTGATAAAAAGGTAAGACACACAGTGTCTACCCTCATGAGTCTAATATATATTTGACACTTATAGATTGGTATTATAGATGAACATTTATTCTTTGTCAGCCCTCCCTTTACCCTCTGATGGATCTCAGAATTTCAGACTTGGAACAAACCTTGGTATTTATCTAATCAACTCTATAGCTGAAAGAATGCCTGCTATAACATACCCCAAAAGTCATCATCTAGCTTCTGCTGGATGTCTTCCAACGAAGGGAAATACCATTTCTAAAGGCAGTTCATCCCATTTAATATAGTTCAAATTGTTAGGAAGCGTTCTCTGACATCAAGGTTAAATCCGACTCTTTGCAACTTCTATTCATTGCTCTTTGATTTGTTAGACTGAACAAGCCTTATTCCACTTCCACATCATAACTTTTTAAATACTTGAAAACAACAACCTCATCCTCCCAAGTTCTCTCCATGCTAGACTGACAGGAACCTGTCCCGGCAATCTAGTTATCTCGGGGGTAGGACAATTGAGCAAAAATGGAAGGAGAACAGCCAGAGACACTGTAGCTTGCAGAAAGCTGTTCTGATCTGCCATCTGCTGATTTTAATTTTTTATTTATATCATTTTTCTCAAGATTACATCAACATTGGCATGAATTCCATTCCCACCATACATATTATCTTGGAGACAATGTGTTAGGTGTGTTTGACATATAGTGGTAGAAAAGTACAGGCTTTTTTTTATGGGAAACAATTTCTCCATATTTCATTTATTGTTCTTTTATGTTAAAGTACTATACCGAATTGGGTCTGGGAGGGGGAAAACCTGGAGACTGCTCTGGCCTGCCTTTGGAGGCATTTGTGTATGGAAATTTAAGTCAGAGTTTTAAAATCTTTAACATTAACTCACTATATGCTGGTTTGTTGTGAAGTGACTTCAGTGGAAGTTTCTGTATTATAACATAAATGTGGGGTTTACGCAGGAGTTTGTGAGAGGTCAAAACTATCAATAAGCACATGAGAAAGTGTTCTCAATCTCTAATAATTAGAGAAATGCAAAGCAAAACAACTCTGAGGTATCACCTCACACCTAGCAGATTGACTAAAATGATAGTAGGTGAGACTAATGAATGCTGGAGGGGATGTGGCAAAATTGGGGCATTAATGCATTGCTGGTGGAGTTGTGAACTGATCCAACCATTCTGGCTGGCAATTTGGAACTATACCCAAAGAGCTCTAAAAGACTGCCTGCCCTTCGATCCAGCCATAGCATTGCTGGCTTTGTACCCCAAAGAGATCATAGATAAAAAGACTTGTACGAAAATATTTATAGTTGTGCTTTTTCTGGTGGCAAAAAACTGGAAAAGGAGGGCATGTCCTTCAATTGGGGAATGGCTGAACAAATTGTGGTATATGCTGGTGACAGAATACTCTTGTGCTCAATGGAATAATAAACTGGAGGAATTTCATGTGAACTGGAAAGACCTCCAGGAATTGATGCAGAGTGAAAGGAGCAGAGCCAGAAGAACATTGTACAGAGAGACTGATCCACTGTGGTAAAATTGAATGTAATGGACTTCTGCACTAGCAGTAATGCATTGACTCAGGATAATCTGGGACTTGTGGAAAGGAACACTACCCACATTCAGAAGTACAGGAGTGGAAACACAGAAGAAAAACAACTGCTTGAACACATGGGTTGATGTGGACATGATTGGGGATGTAGACTCGAAAGGACCACACCAATGCAACTATCAATAACATGTAAATAAGGCTTAATTGATGACACATGTTAAAACCAGTGGAAATGCGCATTGGCTATGGGGGGAATGAAGAGGAGGTGAAGGGGAAAGTAAAAACATGAATCATGTAACCATGGAAAGTTCTTCTAAAAAAATAAAATATTTAAGTAAAAAAATACCA
Organism: Gracilinanus agilis; assembly: GCF_016433145.1. Taxonomy (NCBI): domain Eukaryota; kingdom Metazoa; phylum Chordata; class Mammalia; order Didelphimorphia; family Didelphidae; genus Gracilinanus; species Gracilinanus agilis. The sequence continues at coordinate 101,578,416 of NC_058130.1, forward strand.
AAGGACTATCTCCTCCTTACAGAACCTGTATCTCTCTTAATGTAGCATAAGATACACAGCTTTTTTTGGTTACTACATCACATTACTGATTCATATTTAATTTGCAGTCCACTAAAACCCTCTGAAATTTTTAGATAATCTGCTGTCTAATCCTGTCTTTCCTATCCAATACTTATGACATTGACTTTTGAACCAATTTAAAACTGGTTTATTCTTATTGAATATATTCTTATTGAATTGTATCTTGTTAGATTCAGTGCAATGATCAATTTCATGCCAATTCATATCAAACCTATATATATATAGCAGTACTCCCATAACTCTTTCCTTTATCTCCCAGTGGAGAGAACAAAGTTTTTCACTTTTGATATGAAAAAAATGGACACTAAGATAGAGAACAAATCCATTCTTGAAAATAACACATTCTTTAAGTCACTCCAATTCCTTCAGTTCTGGATTGATTTTTATTAATTTTTTTGGAAAGTTATAATGTCATGGAATAGAAACTTGAATAATTTAGTCTCAGATAAGGGATACCTTTCTGCCCAGTTAGTTTTTCAGAATATATTTTCCAATTTAAAAATGCATATTTTAGGGTCACTAGGTGGCTCAGTGAATAGAGTACCAGGCTTAGACACAGAAGGATATACTAGGTTCAAATATGACCTCAGATACTTCCTAGCTACATGACCTTGGGCAAGTCACTTAACTCCAATTGCCTAGCCTTTACTACTTTTCTGTTTTGGAAATGGTACTTAGTATTGATTCTAAAAGAGAAAGTAAAGGTTTAAAAATGTATATTTTAGTTCATTAGGAAAAGAAAAGTCTTCTATTTTGTCCAATCTTCATCTTTTTGGTTTCTTTCCTCTTGTATATTCCCTCTTCATAAAATCTTGCTGTACCTCTAATATTACTTTTAGAAAAGTTACTAATGCTTTAAAAAACCTTATAATTTCATAGAATATATGGATTGGAAGGAAACTTAAAATCATATAGTTGAAAATTATTAACCTGTTGTCCATGAACACTAAAATATTTTGATAACTATATTTTAATGTAATCAAAATCTTTAAAAATTACCTGTTTTTTTAACCCTTGTACTTTGGTGTATTGGCTCCTAGGTGGAAGATTGGTAAGGGTGGGCAATGGGGGTCAAGTGACTTGCCCAGGATCACAAAGCTGGGAAGTGGCTGAGGCCGGGTTTGAACCTAGGACCTCCTGTCTCTAGGCCTGACTCTCACTCCACTGAGCTACCCAGCTGCCCCTAAAAATTACATATTTTTAATATGCATTTAGAAACATTATTCTGAGAATTCCTTTGTTTTCACCAGATTGCCAAAGGGGTCTATGACACAAAAAGGCTGAGCCCCTGATCTTTTGTAATAGTCCCCCTATGAGACAATATCTGTTGGTGGTTACAAAGAGAGTTAAAGGGATACAGATTTTGTTGTTGTTCAGTAATTATTTAGACTGATCTGACTCTTCCTGACCCTGTAGACTCTATCATACTAATTTTATCCATGTGGTTTTCTGGAGAAATTGCTGAGTGGTTTGCCACTTCCTTCTCCAGTGGATTAAGGTAGAGATTAAGTGACTTACCCAGGGTCATACAGCTAGTAATTTTCTGAGGCCATATTTGAACTCATGTCTTCTTGACTCCAGGCCCTATGTTGTATCCACTTAGCCATCTAGCTGCTTCCTAAGCCAGATTAGAACACAGGTTTGCTTGTTTCCCCTACAAGGTTGCTTTAGTATGCTATCCTAACTATGCACTTATTTGTCTTTCTGAATAATTCAGACTTCAACAAGAATTTCTTTTGTGTCTGAATCAACTTTCTAGATTTATTTGACTAACTTCTTGATTATATACATTTTGCTTTATACAAACTGTTAAATACAGTTTGATTACATCAAAACCTGGTTAGAAGGTGAAAAATTTAGTTGCTCATCTGGCTGTTTTCTTGACAGCATGCAAATCATCTGGATTGACTGAATGTTTCCACAAAACTTGCCAGTTGTTTATATGATACATAACCATAGCTTCTCTACTGTCAAGACTATGCCTTGCTAGATAGTTGTATAGGATAAGAACATGTATTAAATTATTTATTTCAGATGTAATAAACCTTTTTAATGCCACCTGGATGTAAGGGGAGGATGAGGGGAATGGGTCAGTAAAGTCATTAGGAGGACAGTAAGTGTGTAAGGGCAAACATTTCCAAGGATCTTTGCGTTTCCAATATCTTTGCCCTTTAATCTGGTTATGATTTTTTTTCAAGTCTGGGACAGAAAAAAGATGATCATTTGGACTTTATTTTGGCTTTTCTACTTCTGAATAGCTGGAGTAGAAGGACACCCCAGTAGTGATGCTTCAACAATTGATAGAGGTAGAATAAACAAGAACTAGAGTTGCTTGTGGTTAATTCTGGAGAAACCTGAAATTGTTCAAGATATGGAGCCCTCCCTACCATATGGAGACCTAGAGTACTTCAAACACAAACCAGGCAGGAATAGGAAGAGTGGAAGTAATATAGACTAGATCAGAGTTAAGAAAGATAAGATGCGTGCCATGAACCAGAAATGTAAAAGGGCCAAGTGAGATCAACTCCTCTTTTAGTTCCCTATCTCTACCCCCATCTAACATATTTCTTCAGAGAGGTTGTCCAGAATGTGGCTGCTACACATGCTATGGCTTCTTGGAGCTACAACTGAGAGTTGAATGCCAGGTGTAAACCCAAGGTAGATGAGCACTACTAAAAGGGGCTTGGCAAGCTCTTACATCAGAGGTACTAGTCCTCCTTGAACACTTATGCAACCCCCCTATCCAATTTATAAACTATTTAATGTCCCCTCCCCTCTGGAAGTAGAAAGTAGGTTACTAATGTATAGCTAGAGCTCCATCTGGTTAGCATTTGGGAAGAGTTTGTGCTTCTATACTAACTACCCTTTCACATAGTCACTGACTTGATGGCTCAAGAATAGTTATACTTGTCAGTCAAATTATATAGAGTATTCCCTCTAAACACAACCATATGCACTTCTAACATTCTTGCCACCTGTCACTTAGGAAACAATGACTGATTTCGTAAACAGAAATTTTAGACACATAATTCAAGATTTTAGAACCCATATCAGAAATTGTTACAAATGTGGAGCCCTCTCTGGAAGTATAAATTGCCCAGAGAATAAGTATTCTCAGGAAGATGCCTCATATTAATACAAAATTATTGATAATAGTTTTAGAAGAAAAGGACTCTTCCAATTTGTCTCAACCCCATTCAACTCATCTATTTATTTAGAAAGGGGGAATTAAGATAGTATTAATGTTTTTTTCTGAGCTAAAATGATTTTGCTTTCAAAATCTATATAGTGGAAAGAATAATGGAATTGGATGCTGAAGACTCAAGTTCAGTATCCTAGCTCTACTACATTACTAGTTTTATGGAGAAATAATTTTCTTAAATGACTGGCCCTGCTTTCTCCTTTGTGAAATGAGGGAGTTAGACTGAGTGATGTCCAGCCCCCTTCAAGCTTTATCTTTCTTTGATTCTTTGATTGTATGAAATTATTTCTGAAAAACCTTATTAAATGATTCAAAACTATTCATTATAATGAGAAGATGTGTTCAAAAATAACTAACATTTCCTGTCAATCCTATGGTGATAATGCTACCAATTACCCCTTCAAGGTGACTTTTAATTTTTTAAATCAATATTTCACTCAGTAAAAATGTTATGGAATAAGACATGGTTATTAGCATAAACAAATTATTTCAGAAATGCAATCCAGTGTACACAATCTTTGCAGGCGGTCATCAATCTTTTATTTTAGGGAGAATGTTTATTTGGTTTAACCAACCACAAAGCACAAAGCTGTTCCCAGATCAATCAACATATGAAGACATCAATTAATATCCTACATCAGCTGGGAACAAGACACCATCCTAGGACTCAGAGAAGATAGAGTTCTTGCTCTCAAGGAATTTATAATTTGGAGAGGGGGAAAGGCAATCAACATTCACTTGGCCTGGTGACCAGGCTGAGGAAGGCAGATGTCTGGGTAATTGTGGGGCATCTGTGCTCCTCAGCCCAACTGTGCGCAGATGGGACTAGTGCTTCTAGTCTCCAGGGTGCATCAAAGCATTTCCTCTCATATTTGAGTTCTTTAGTCAGATTCCACCTGCCAGCTGACAGTTGGGGCATAAGGACCGATATGGACACTGGTTTTTGAAACGGCAATCTTCAAGAACCAGTACTGTGCTTGTAGTCCCTACCTGTCTGGCAGACCGCCTCTCAGTGGGGAAGTGGACATGTGAAAAAGCTTAGTCCTCTATCTCTGTTAAGTGCCTCTGAAATAGTCATAAGATTTGGAAAATCATACTATGCCTATTAGCAATAATGTAGGGTTAGAAGCAGTGAATGCTAGTGGTAGAACTTGAATTGGGCAACTATCTTTTCTCTGTTTAGTACAATTCCTGGTACACAGTGAATACTTAATAAATGTTTGTTGACTGACTGAATTTGACCTATATTTGCTTACCTTTGTGCCTTTTTCTAGGCTTCTGCTCATTCTTGGAAAAGCAGTCCCTCTTCATACTTTGCCTTTCAAAATTCCCAGATTTCTTCAAGGTTTAGCCCTTGACATCTCCTTTGGGAAGCCCTTTCTTATGTCCTCTGCTGTTCTGCAGTTTAACTCAAACATTTCTTGCATTTATTTGCCTGAGTACCTATGTAAACCCTCCTTAGAGCACTAAACTCTTCAATGGAACATAACCCTCATTATACAACAGCAGGGACTGTTTGTATTTTTAACACAACAGATTTCCCTAGAGCAAGAACTAACAAATGTTTAATTGAATGAAATGGAATCTCTTTGAGGAAAGGCTAAAATATTTCACAATGTCACCAATAGTTTATAGCATGCACATTTTCCTATCACTCTATTGAATTTTGTCTTTTAAAAAATTACCAATTTAATGGATATTGAGTGGAATCTCAAAGATGGCTTAATGTTCATTTCTTTGATGACTAGTGATATTGAGAGTCACATAGTTTAGGATCATTTTTTTCTTCTAAGAACAATCAATTTATATGCTTAGATCACTGATCTATTGGAGAAGGCTTCTTCCTCTTTTAATTTTGGTTAATACCTTGTAAAATTGGGATGTCAGACCTTTGTTAGAAAGCCCATTTTCCAACAATTTATTTTCTTCATATTCTGGAAATATTTATTTTTCCTTTGGCAACAGAAGTCATTTTTATTTTTACATAATCAAATTCATTGACAATTATCTTTCATTATTTCATGTTACATATTAATAATCCTTAGTAATTAGAAAGTCTTATTAATCTATTACTTAGGGGAAATTATGATATAAAAACAAGCTATATGATGAAATGCTTTTCAAAATTTATTCCCACCTCACATTTCCTTTCCTCTAATTTTGTCTTCTTTATATAAATATACATATATTTATACATATGACTATATGTATATGTAGGTATACATAGAGGAAAGGGAACATGAAATGGAAATAAATTTTAAAAAATGCACACACACAGATATAGAAAGAAGCAGCCAGTAGACCAGTGGATAGGAGACTTGGGCAAGTCAGGAAGACCTGAGTTCAAATTCTGTGTTAGATGCCTGCCACTTGTATGACCTTGGGAAAGTTTTTTAACCTGTATTTGCCTCAGTTTCCTCTTCTATAAAATGGAGATAATAATAGCACTGAATTGAGGAGCAAATGAAATAGTATTTATAAAGTTCTTAGGACAAAGCCTACTACATAACAGGTACTTAATGTGTCCTTCCTTCCTATCAAAAATGGTCATATAATTGGGTCATTTTGGATGTAATGTGGTATATGGTGTTAGATGGGGACCTTTTTTCTCCAAATTCAGGAATTTGGGGGGATTTAAAGAGGATTGACTAGGGAAGATCAAGGACTATATATGGGGAAGAGAAGTCTGAATAATATGAAAGAACCTGAGAAAAAGTTGGAGGGAAATCATCTTTAAGTATAGCTTCTATATCTGACATCCAAGACTAGAAACTGAATTTGGGGAGAAAAAGTGGGAGAGCCTAAGGGAAAACTGAAGGAGAGTTAATATTTTCTACTTGCTGTAGGAGAGGAAGAAAGCCAATAGTAAACATTTTATGGATCTACAATGTGCTAGGCACTGTGCTAAGCACAGTGGGGATACAATACAAAAATAGTGGTGGAGGTTGTTGGCAGATTATTTATATGGTGGAGAAGTTCTTCACTGCATCAGAGGAAAGTCTGTGAGTCATTTTGTGTCTCTGCCAGGAGAGCATGGAGGTGGTGGGAGATGGAGGTAAAGTATGTTGGTAGGGTTGCTGCAGTTGAATAATCTCTTTTAGATAAACCTTTTTACATAGTATTTTCCATGTCTTGTAGATTCATTTGCAATTACTCAATTTCTGACCCTTCGTACTTTTTTTTAAGATGGTTAAAAGTTAATGTGAACTCAAGACAGTGACTAATCTGCCACCTTGTTGGTCACCTGACCCAGAAACCTGGATTGCAATTTCAAGGTACTTTCAAGGTACTCCAGGTAGTTCGAGTCCTTCACCAAAGGGCTATATGATGGATTGATGTGGACGGTGTCCTAAGGCTCTCTGAATCTCTGGCCACCCCTATCCAGGTTGTCTATCTATATTTTAAAATACTCTATACCAGGGATTCTGAACCTGAGATTCATGAACTTTCTCTTTTTAATATTTAGGTAATTGTATTTCAATATAATTGATTTCCTTTGTAATCTTATGTGTTATGCATATAAAAACATTTTTTAGGTCAGGGGAAAGGAGGGACTTGTAAGCTTTACTAAGCTGCTAAAAGGGTCCCATCACATACACATATAAACACACACACACATTAAGAACCTTAAGCTAGACATGTTCATTGAGGAGTCATAGGTTCATAAATTTGCAATCGAAAGGGGTCCAGGAGGTCATCTAATCTAGCTGCTTAATTTTACAGATGAAGAAACTGAGATTCAGAGAGGTTGTAATTTAACAAAGGACACCAAGAGAATAAATGAGTGGAGTATTAAATCAGAGTGGGGTATTAAATCTAGATCCCATGATTCCAGGATATGATAATCTTTCCCTGATACTGTCCTGGCTCTCAGAAATTGCTGTTGAATCAGTGTATTCAGTGTGGAGCAGCCAAACAAATATTAGATTTGGAAGTCAAAGGAGCTGGGGTTTAATTCTAATTCTACCATTTTACTTCTTTGTGACCCTAGGTGGGTCACTTAACATCTCTAGGCCTCAGTTTCCTTATCATTAAAACCTGTGGGTTGAACTGGATAACCTTGAATGTTTCTTCCAGCATTTAGTCTAAGCTTCTTTCCCTTTTTAGTTTCAGACATTCCTTCATAGCTCTCTTAGTCCATCTCAACCTCAGATTGCTCACCAGAGAAGTATAAAGTCTTGCTGCTCTGGAGAGCATTGCAACCTTTTCCTCTTTTAGGAAAACCAAACCTTTTCCTCTTTTAGGAAAACCTGTATCTTGCCTACAAATAGCTATTCTTTGGCACAGACATGAAGAAGTTAGTCTAGAAGAGGGAGTGGTGGTCTCTCGATTGAGGGTTTCCCTCAGTTTGAGGTCCTTTGACCACTATATGATTTTAACCCTTTCCTCTAGCATCACACAGGAGAATTTCTCAAAGACATGGGTTAATAGTCAGTATATACACATCCAGATACATCAAGGATGAAATCATAGCTCAGAAATATAGTTGTATATGTAGTCTTTTATGTAATATGGTCAAATGATAAGCAATTATTCCTGTCCCGTTTCTTTGGGTAAAATCATACCCATGAAATAGTCTTATATACGTACAGTAAGTTTAGTAATGGGATCAAATTATAAACTCTTAGTTATTTCTTCCAATTTCCAAGGTCACAAATGAACTTCATTATATTCTAATCTTTCATCCTATCCCAACCCTGGAGAAGCTTGAGGCTCTATGGAACCTGGCCCCTTGGGTTCACACTTCGAAATCTAGCTTTTTAAAGAAAAAAACTACATAACTAAATGGACCATATTGTCAGTGGTTGAGGTTAGCAAAAGACGAATTGCTTTGAGCTGTACACTCATGTATAGCTGTGAGTTGCCAGTTATTCCCTGAGCCTATTGAAGGATGTCAGGATTGCTCATGGTTTTTTTGGAAGTAGGCAGCTGGCCTTGGCAAGATCAAAGAAGCAGTACAACTGGGGAGCTGGTATCTGTTTTGAGTTCTTGAGTGCTGTGAGCTGGTGCAGAGGACGAAGAATGATACCATGTGGAGCTTGAGGAAAGTACATAGAAAGTGATTGCTTAGAAGAGAGAATGTGATGAAAGTAGAGGAACTAGAGAGAGGGAGAGAGAGTGGAAAGAGTGTGCAGAGATCAACTCTGTGTGTTGTCTCAATCCCAGGGACCTAAAGTCAGAGATGGAATTAAGTGTCTCTACTAAAGCAATCCTACACCAATTCAAAAGAGCAGTGTCAGGATGGGGATATCAAATTTGGCCTCATTTCTTCTTACCTATGTTGTTTGGGAAGATAGTGGAATAAACAAAAGGGAGAAGGAGATCTAGTACACAGGGCATGCATGGTTATGAGTAATAATTTGATATTTTCTATTTTAAAATGAGCACACATGACTTGGCAACGACCATTCCTCTTTTCAAAGTCTTCCTAAAATATACTCTCTTTGCTTGAAATTGGAAATGTCTCAGAAAATGCAAGCTATATGGTCATCATAAGAATTATCTAAATATAAGATCATATGTTTAAAGCAGGAAGGGCTTTTAAAGATCATCCAGTCCAGTCCTCTCATATAAGTGAGGAAATGGAGGTCCAGAGGAGTTATATGACTTGCTCAAGGTCACAGGTAGAAAGTGGCAAGAGCAAGAATCCTTTATCTTTATTCCAAATCCATTATTCTTTCCACAGCACTACCTATGTCTATCAATAACCTGTGATCCCTGTGGGTCGTTTCTGGACAGATTTGAAAACCTTTAAGAGAAAGTCTGAATAGGGGTCATGGGATTTATTAAATATATTGTAAAGAACAGTTGGCACAGAGAAGGTTTGGAATTTTGGAAAAGCAACCTTGAGTGACAGGAGTGGTGATTGGAAGGAGAAGCAGAGGCCTGTGGGAGAAAAGAACCTGGGAGAAGGTCTTTGTCTCAGGACTCTGAAGGGGACAGAGGACTTTTATCCAACCTCTCGAGTCTATCAAGACTACCTGAGGGTTTCCCTGGATTTCTATTTCCATGAAGACTTATTTGGTTTCCTGCTCCTTAACTATACAATCAAGGAAGAATTTAGACATCTGCCAGCAGCTAAAAGGGGTCTGTGGACCCAATCAGCTTGCTGGGCCAACCCCAAAGAATCGCTGTCTGTCCTGTGCCAATTTAAGAGAGACCATCATAAACCTTCTGCCTGTAGTTTAGTTTAGCTAGCAGATAGAGGAGAGGGGGTGAAACCTCTTGGCCAAGGCTAGACGGCTTGGCCAGGCACAAAAGACCTTACTTATTGTGTGACAGGACAGGGCCACCTAACCCCCACTCTCCTCACCCGTCCTTGATACTTCCATATAATAAACTAATTTCATTATTGAATTAGCAGTCAGATAGAGCTCCTTTGGGGACACAGTGGCAATAGAGGGAAGAAGAGGGTATTAGACCATCTAGGATCTTCGCAAAGCCCAAGACTGCCAGTCATTCATTCTTTCCTGACAGGGTTGGGTTCAGTAAGGGTTTCTTGGGGTCCAGGCAAATAAGTTAAATCCTGGAGAACAGTTAATACCCAAACCCAAAGAGACCCCTTACTGGACACTGACTCTGTCCATCTCTGTTCACTACACCAGTCACAGAGAAAACCTCTGGATACCCTCTAAGTAAAAGTGAAGAGTTCCCTAGATAGGCTTATTACACTCACAAGCCTGTCCATCCAAATAACATCTTTGGGGACTCCCATAAATTATCTTTATAATACCTTTGTAACATTTTTGGGCAGGGGGAATAATTCTTTATTTCTTCTACCAAGAAGAGAAACATCAGAGAATTAATAACGGTTTCCTTTTTGCCTACCTACTGATAACTGGGATTTCCTCTGTAACATTAAAAGAAAACTTTTAAATTGGCCTTCAAGATAAATTGATATACTATTCCTTTGGAGTATTTTTCCTGATTTTCAGTGAATTAATTACTCTATATTACTGGTAGTTTCTAGTGAACTGGTAAATATTTTTTCAGGTCTAGTTTCAGGGCTATATTGATCCATTTTTATGACAGAGCCATTCAAAATTTGTATAATTGCAGGAGACCATACTTAGAAACTATTCTTGGCCGTCACTGTAACATTCTCCTCAATTCATCTCTTTATGCCAAGGCTCCTCCTCACTGCTATCGTTCTCCATTGTTTGCACTCTCTATTTCTGTAAGGGCCATATAGATGGGGAATGGAAGCATTTTTAGAGATCCTTACTTAAATGAGTTTAAGGATGGTGCCAGATGGTCTACCACAATAAAGAACCATTCCACCCTCCTATTCCAACACCCTCAATACTCTTTCCTTCTAAGCCATCTATATTTTATATGATATCCTTTGATAAAATATAAACATTACCAAAACGTTTGTGAATTCTGGGTTTTTATGTATTTGCTATTTTCCTCCTCTCCATTCTGTAACTGGCAGAGATAGTAAATGAAATTCCTGCAGTCGGGAAAAAGAAATCCAATTATTTTGCAGCTTGTAGCTGGCAGATAGGCAGAAGCCCTATTTAGGTCAAATCACATTCTTTTAAGGGGTATTAGAAGAATGCATTTTTTAACTCCTGTTGGAAAAATATATCCATCTGTACGGTTTTAAAATATATGACTCTCCATTGCCATGTTGCTTCTGTTTTAATGATTGTCAGTCCATGACAGTTAAAAATCAAATAAAATGCAAATGTTTCAGTTTTGAGATGAGCGTAAGATGCATAACAGGGGAATGAGCCCTTACCATTCATAAAGGGTCTTTTTTCCTTTTAGGTACTCTCTTCTCTATGATGGCTCTCTGATTGCACCTCCTGCCAACAGCTAGTAGCATCTCTTCATAATCTAGTATTTAACTACTTCATGATATTTGCATTTACTAATTTGATATTTATATTGCATAGATTTTATATATACTTAATATCTCCTCCATTGGAATGTAAACTCACTGAAAGCAGGGATTGTTTCACTCTTCGTAAATAATGTGCCTGACATATAGGAGACCCAATAAATATTTGCTGATTGATAAAAGTAGACTTCTGCAAATTCTGCTGTTAGAAAGTGAGCATAATGTGAACAAGGAAGTGTCTGAGATAAAGGAACAGGTTGAAAGATGTTATAAAAATAGAAATGATAGGAACTGGCAACTGATTAGGAATTTAGAATGATTGAGAGTAAAGAGGTGAAGGTGACATAGAAGTTATGCATCTGAGTGAATGGAAGGATGACAGCACTCTCAACAGAAATAGGTGAGGTCAGAAGAGGGCTAGTTTGGGAGGAAAGATAATGGACTGAGGTCGGTGGTGTAGATCACAACCCATTCAGTCCTATTTTATCTTCTATACTCACTCTACCCAAGAGTTGGATCCTAGAGTTTGTGAAGGAGAGTAGAGTGCTAGAAGACTGGAAACATAGGATGTATCTTTCCCAAGATAAAAAGGGCTTTAAAAACCAAACAGAAGATTTTCTATTGATCTAGGATGGAATGGGGAGTTATTGGGGTTTATAGAATAAGGTGACATATTATATGTACATACATATCGAGTTTGAATATTTGTATGTACACACACATCCATAGAGACATACGTGTGTATAAATATACATATACACACATACACAGTACATTATTCAAATGGGAGTTTTAGAAAACAGCCCCTTGGTCGTGAATAAAAATATCCAAGCTAGACAATGTAGACAGAGAGGAGAGGTTGAATGAAGACAGAGACCTGGGGGAAATCTTAGTAGGGCTGCAGAAAGGTGATAAACCAACAAAAGAAACCAATCAGAAGTGGCCAGGCAGGTGGAAGGAGAACGAGCAAGGAGCAGTGTCATTGCAATCAAGAGATGACCATATTAAAAAGGAGGATCACTGGTGTCAAACTGGACAGAAGAGTCAAGATGGATAGTGACTGAGAAAAGCACACTCTCTTTGGTCGTTAAGCATCACTGCTGATCTTGGAGAGAGTACTTTCAGTAGAGTGGGATAGGAAGCCAGATTATAAGCAAGGGAAAAGTAAGGAAATGCTTTCATATTCATAGTAAACGTATCAGATCTGACAACTCAAAAACATGTATCAGAGTTCAACAGTACTTGATTGATTATCTTGTCATCATTCCCTCTCCCTACTAATCACCACTATCATTACTACTAAGGAGAAGAGGTGATGCAGTAAGTAATCCTCTGATCTGGGAGACAGATAGACCTGGTTCTGATCTGACCCTTGACAATTACTAGTTGTGTGAGCCTAGGCAAGTCACTTAGCCTTTGTTTGCTTTGGTTTCCTCAACCATAAAATGGGGATAATAACACCACCTACCTTATAGGGTTATTCTGAGGATCAATAGAGGTAATATTTGTAAAGCATTTAGCACAATACTTGACATACAGTAGGCAGGAATGGAATAAATGCTTATTTTCCTCTCCCCTTATCTTATTATTAGTATTATGTTGGCATTGTTCTTTGGTAACTCCACTGGAAGTTAATATGTGTTGCAGGTGCAGTTTTAACCTGAATTTTCCTGACTCAAAGTCTAGCCTGATTCCACTATGCCAGCACTAGGTGACCTCTATATTTAATGACAGAAAAAGGCACCTCCCATTTCAACAGCTGTTACAGGTTTGCAAAGCACTTTCCTTACAACCTTATAACCAGTCTGTGAAGTTGCTACTGGAAGTATTATTATTCCTTTTTCACATATTAGCAAATTGAGCTTCAGAAAAATGATGTGACTTTACCAGGGTCATATAACTAATACATTTCAGAGCTTAGATGAATTTTAATATTGGCATCTCCTAGATTTAGTTTTATTTTCTACAGCGATGATGCTGACTTAGTTCCTAAATATATAAAGAATAACTACAATGATATTTCAGAAGTGATACCTATCCCTGGCAACTTACTGAAATTTATTCTGGATATAGTTTATCAATCTTATGTTTAATTCTATTGCATTCCACACCAACTATTTCAGATGCATAATGCCACTCGAATAAGGTATAACATTGCAAAATGGTTTTTCTCTAAATATTTCCTAGATTGCTTTGGGAGACACCTTTCCCAAATGGGATTTCCATAGGTGAAAGGAACCTGATGATGAGTAATCAGAAGCAGTGCCAACTGAGAGGAAGCTGGAGCTAGGCAGGATCTAGAATGCTTAAAAGGCAGAAGATCACCAGAAAGGGAACAGAAACTGGACTGTGGGACAAATCTGTGAAAAAGAAACTATTAGTCAATTAATAAACATTTATTAAGCACCTACTATGTGCCAGGCATTGTGCTAAGTACTAGAACTAGAAAGCAAGAGTCTTCAGATGGGAATTATTAGAACCGACCAAGGAATGCGGATTTTGAAAGGTCAAAAAGAAAGAAAGAAAGAAAGAAAGAAAGAAAGAAAGAAAGAAAGAAAGAAAGAAAGAAAGAAAGAAAGAAAGAAAGAAGATCAATTGGCATATGCCTGACACTTTCAAAGCACCCATAGTAAATTCTGGCAATGAACCTTATTCAGCTTAGTTTCCATTGTGGCATTTTCTTAAAGGGAAAAAACAACTATATGCTTTTGAAATTTCTTGAGTTCTTGCCAAAGAAAGCACTTAGCCTCATAGATGTCGAGCTGGAAGGGGTTTTAAAGGTGATCTTTTCCAGCACCCCTATACTTACAGAGAATCTGATTTACAAAACAATTAGGTGACACTGATCAATCAAGCAATCAGCAAACATTTATTTTAAATATCTCATTTTATCTTATTTTCAGGTCGCTTGCCCCTCCCTTATCAACAAAACAAGAAAATCATAACTCATTACAAACATGAATAGTCAAAGGAAAGAAATTCCTTCATTAGCCATGTTAAAAAATACATCTCAGTTGGCACTTGGAGTTGGTCACTTTTTTATGAGGTGTTAACTTTGAAAAAAACACAGAATTATTAGTCAGAAAAACCAAGTTTTTAATCAGGATAGGGATAGGTTCAATATTCGGCAGCCACACAGAGCCCAGTGCCAAGATCTACACAAGGCCTATACCCTGGGGACTCTGGGGATATATCCGTGGGAGGAGACAGCACACTAGATGCCAGCTCCAAAGAGGGACAGAGCTTGGGGGTCTTTTATATCCTCTGGACAATTTGATACCCCAAGCCTGCATAGACAAACTGCAAGCAGGCTTCAAAGAGGTCTGCAGCCAGCCTCAGGGGTATCAGGGAGCTTCAACTATAACTATTAAAAAGGAAAGGGTCAAACTAAGAGCTGGGCTTCCTGAGAGAGGACTTTAATAAAATGAGAGAAGCTTCTAAAACAAATAGAGGCACTCAACATTTTGACTATGTCCACAGATCCCACCCAAGCTAGGGTCCCCAAACTGTTAAAGGTTTATAGTTCAACCTAAAACAGGCGTGCCTGGTACTGGGGTTTTCTCAAAGGACAGGGGTAAAATTGAGATGACCAGATTTCACGTTGACAAAGGTAAGTAGTACCAATGATAATGTATTAAGTATCTAGATACGTGCTAGGCACTGGGGATACAAAGGGCAATAGTGAGACAAATCTTGTCTTCAAGGAACTTAAATCCACTAGACTTGACTATGATTACAAAGTAAATAGCAGAGCCAAACTTTTGAACATGTCTCCTGATTTCAAATATAACACTTTCTACTATGCTGTTCTTTATGAAAAGTTTCCACCCCAAAATTCAATACTGAAAATGAAACATTAAACTGTAGGAAAAGCGATCAGGTGTTCTAGATTCCTAGATCAGACTTGGTTCTAAGAATGATACTTGGAACAGTAGCTTCCAGCATCTGACATACTTAGTGAGACTTCAGAAAACTTCATCTGAGCAGGAAGACAAGAATGCTGAGATCTTGGTCACTGTAATTATCCTCTTGGTCTCTAGCATAGCTCTTTCACTAGTAGGGTCATCAGTGTGCCCTCTCGAGGTCAGATAACATGCCTGGCCTTCTGATTGAGTTAACCAATCACCCAATAATAATTTAATATTCCATGCAGCACATGAAGAAAAAATAGTCTACCTTCAAGGGAGGCTGCTGATGGAGAGTGATAAGCATATTCTCTGGCTGCTGAAAGCAATTTTGTAAGAGAAAACTAAAATAATATGAACCAAATACCATTTAGAGTAAACACTCCCTTAGCAATAGGCACTGCAAGAGGGATTAAATGAGCCTCCAGATAAGAATTTATAGGAAACCACTGATAAGATTCATGGTCTTTGAGTTTGGAAGATGCTTCCTGATGCAGTGCAGGGAATATTTAGAGAAACATTGTGTGGCAGTATTATGTCTTATTCAAGCAACATCATGCAGCTGAAGTATTTGGTATGGAATGCAACAGAAATAAAGCTTAAGGTTGGTAAGATCTAACTGTAATAAACTGCAGTAAGCGGTCCTAAACGGGGATCACTGCTGTATCTCTGAATCATCACAGTAACTATCATGCACATATTTAGGAATTAGATCAGGATCACCAATATGTACAAACAGTTCTTTCTAGGTGGCTGGCAAGTCCTTAATACCCATATAAATTATGGTTCCAATCTATTAATAAAATGAAATCAAATCATATTCTGAAATTTTACCTCAAGTTCAAACATTTGGTAAGATGAAAAAAGTCAATATTGCAAAGGCTATGAAAATATAGGCACTTACTAGAATTGTGAATTGGTTTGAGAATTCTAGAAACCAATCTGGAATTTTGCTAAAAAAAAGGTTACTCCATATCTATAACCTTTAGCCCAGAGATCAACTACACATATATCCCAAAGCAGACAAAGGGAAAAAGAGAGTATTTATAGTAGCAATTTTGTAGTAGCAAAGTATTGGATACAAAGTGGATGACTACGGATGGAAGAAAGGCTAGAAAATTGTGGTACTTGAATGTAAACAAAAATTGCCAAGCTATAAGAAATTATGACTATGAAAGGTGCATAAAAATATGGGAAGGCGTATAGCAACTATTACATAGTGAAGTAAGCAGAACTCAGAAAATAACATGCAATTACCATAATGTAAATTGAAAGATATTAAAAAGGAATATAAAGCTGTATATTTATAAAGACCGAGTTTGGATTTAGAGAAGATTTGAATTCATTTCCCTCCCTCTTTTTCTTCTTTGCAGACATGGAAGACTATAAGTATGGAACTCTGTACATGCCATAATACTAGAGTAATATGTTGACTTGTTTTGCTGAACTATTTAAAATTATTTTCTTTTTTAATTCAATGTTATAAGGTATATCTATTAAGGAGAAGGTAAGAGAAGGGAAATACTGAGAAATACAGGCGCAATAAGTATATATGCATACATTATATATATGCACACACATACATATAATTACAAATGACAATTGTGAAGAATTCAGAGAAACATAAAAATTGATATGAGAATGAGATTTATAAGAATATATATAAGAGGTATAAGAAAATACAAATTATAGGAATTGATACAGAGTAAAATAAGCTGAACCAGGAAAATAATAAATACAATGATGACAGCAATGTAAAAGGAATAATTATTATGCAGAAAACTTCATAATTATAATGATCAAATTTGGCTCCAGAGAAGTGGGAAGAAAATAAATCTCCCTCCTTTCATTGCAGAGACAGAGGACTCTAGGTGTGGCATCTTGCATGTGCTATTTGACATAGTCAGTATGTTTCTTGTTTTTGTGGCATTTTTTCTCTTCGTTTGCTTGCTGGTTCAGGGGAGGGGGGAAGACATATATTTAGAAACTAATGTGATGAAATAAAAAGATACCAATACAAATAAGATAAAGAAAATTACCCTACGATAGGACTGCATGACAAATGAGAGGGATTCTGTTGAAGATCTGAAGAAAAAGATGTTATCGGGATCAATCTTGTATGTAAAGAGACTGTAGGCTTGTCATAAAGAAAGGGTGACCAGGAATAGCTAGATCTCATAGCAAACAAATTTGATTCTCAGTACCAAAAACAGCTGGTCAAGGAGTCGAAACTTTGATGTGAGGGGCCAAAGGTCAAGCTATTAAAAAAATAAAAATAGCAAGTGTTGGACATCAATTCTGGATATCAGGAGAGCTGTGCCCTCACCATGACATACAATGAAAAGAAAACTTTGTATTCTCCATCAATAGGCTGATCTTGTTCTTGTGGAAGGTGGAGAGTATATTGCTTATGCTAAGTGCACATAAAAGAAAATATAGAAAGGTAATGGAGCCAGTAGCCAAATAGGTCAGCATTTAACAAGTTAGAAAACTCAATTGTGTTTTCCATAAATGCATCCTGGGAGGCAGCATAATTGAAAATTTCTGATGCTTAAATAAGCGCAGGTCATAACTCTTAAAGATGCCCTTCCTGGTATGAGTTCTTGGAATACCAAACCTTGGCTCTGAGAAGTAAAGCTAATGAAGGGCTTAATACTCAGGTATTTATACTCCTTGAGCCTAGAAACAAACCTGTGAGGTACTTCATTATTAGAGATCTGGAAAAAAAGGACAGCTTGAAAGGCACACATATGTCCTTCTATGCCTTTGATTGAACTATTGAACTAGCAAAAAACTCACTATCTATATAAAAGAGTGGATTCTTTGATTCTAAATATAAGCTCCATTTCCAGCCCTTGGTGCCTGCATTGAGCATAGGAAAGGTTGTAGAGATGACAGACTATAAAGAGCATTGAATTTGGGACTAGAAGTCATGGGTTTGAATTCCAGGCTTGCCACTTAATAGATGCATAACCTCTTCAATCTCATATTCCTCATTTTAAATGAGAGATAATAATAACTGACATTTATATAGCAACTTTTAGGCTTAAGAGATTCATTACTAATGTAGCATTGAAGAAATTATTATAAAGACTATAATTCTGTAATGCATGTAGTATTGAAATCAAACATGTAATCATGTAAAATGAAGAGATCAGAACTCCTACTAGTGATGAGTCTCATGAGATAACAGTACCCCTGGATGTAATAATACTATGTATATAGCCTCAATAGTTTCTCTTACGATTTTTATTAATATGCTTTCTTTCTTCTCTGGGGACCTAGCAACCTCCATTCCCACATCTCCTCAGATTACATTGATAAAAAATAGTTTCTTATCTCTTTGCCCTTCCTTCTCTTGCTACTCCTTCTCCCTCTTCCACCTCTTCCCTTCCTCTACTCTATCCATTCTTTTGTTCTAGTCAAAAAGAATAAAATGTATCTGTCTCCATAAGGGCAAAAATTTCCCCCTTACAAACTGCTCCTCATGCCATTATTAATCTTATATACCAGAATTTTGGTAGCTGCTAAGTTCTCTTTTCTTCCCTTGCCTTCTCTTCCCTTCCTTTCCTTTTCCCTCAAGGGATCAGAAAATTGGACTTTGAGACTTATTACCTCCAGAACCAAAGAGAAGTCCATTAATCTGATTGAGTTTCCTCATTTGTAAAACAATGGCCATAACATTTGACTTACCCCACCAAGTTTTGTCTGCCCTGGAAATATAAGCAATTATTATTATAGGAGGCTGTGCAAAAAAGAAAAAATAAATCATAACTATGCTGAAATATTTCATGCATAATACACATAGATCACTTCCAAGATCAAATATAAAATGCTCTGTTTAGCATTCAAAGTCCTTAAAAATCTAGCCTCCTGGCTCCTCTTTCTTTTCTCATCTTCTTACACTTGCTCTCAGACAGGTTCTGGATCCAGGGACACTGATTGCTTGTCTGTTTCACGAATGAAACACTCCATCTAGACTCTGGGCATTTTCTCTGGTCCCCATGACATGAAGGGCATCCTTTTCTTTCTCGACTTACCCTACTGGCTTCCCTGACTTCCTTTCAGTCCCAGCTAAAATATTAGTTTTTACTTAAAGCCTTTCTGAACCCTTCTTAATTCTAGTGCCTTCCTTCTATTATTTCTCATTTATCCTTTATGTATTTTGCTTTAAATATATTTGTTTGCATGTTGACTTCCCATTAGATTGTACACTCTTTGAGAGCAGGGACTATCTTTAGCCTTTTTTTCTTTTTTCTTTCTTTTTTCTTTTTTTTTTGTATCTGTAATGGCACAGTGCTTGTTGCATAGAAGGATTGATTCATTGATGTAGTGGTTAGCTTCATAGGTATACTTTACTATAAAAAATTCTGCAGTCATTTCCCATTGAAAAATAGTATAAATAGTGGTTTGATTCACAACTTGGAGGAGCACGCACATGGAACCCCTTGCTGTTGAACCTTGTGTCTTTCTTCCTCATGTTGCTTCTCTCTTATCTCTAAATTCCTTTCACCCATTTCCCCTCAGTCTCCAGCTTCCCTTCTGAGGTGTCCACCCACGAAGATAATATTGTGTGGCTTCAGGAAGCTACAACAGCCTACTCCATAAACATCTATTGTTACATAATGCGACAAAATAATAGAACTTGCTGGGGTTCTGTGTCCTGGGAGTAAGGGCTCATGCCATACTATAAGGAAGGAGAAGAAAGGCACTTCTAACTTATTTGCAGAGCACAGACCCTTGGACAAATCTTTAAAACAAATGAAGTTTGGTTTTGGCATCCTACCCTCTCTGTTTTTGCATCTCTCTAGCACCTTCTCTCTCTTTCTCCTAACCACCAGATCCCTTTTACTGGTTTAAGGTTCTATTTTAATTTTCCTTCTTGGAGGAGCAAGGTAGGTCATCTGGGTTTGCTTTGGGCTTGTTGGGTTGGAAGACTTACTTCATAGGTAAGTCAGCTTTATCTGACTTTATCTGTGAGTCTGAGTACTCAAGAATCTTATGCTTTTCCTGTTTACTAAAGATTCTTCTTCCTCTCCTTTTCTGAAATCACAAATTTTCTATAAGCTTCCAATTCTTGAGAAAGGCCAGATGTTCTGTCCCCAGAACTCCTGTGTGGTGGCCACTGGGTGTGGAGAACGCCTATGCTGAATAGGAAAGGCTGAATGCTTAAATGAAATAAAAGAGGAGTTTGTTGTATTCACACTAAAACAGAATTCTTCATTTTTTTAAAAAGGAACTCAACACAAGTCTACTTAAAATAGTGAAATCCTTTATCTACTGTGCTGTGACATTTCTTAAAATCAATTTTATGGAACTGTAGTTCCATGGATCATTTCAAGGGATTCTGTGAATTAAAAAAAAAAAACAACTCCCCTGGAGGAGAAGCACAAAAAGAAAACTTATCTGCTTTGCTCTCTATGGTTTTCTCTGTACCATGTGTGGCCTATAATTCAGAGAACCTGCAGATAATCCTGGAAATCAATCACTTGACCAAGGAGCTGGCTTCTTATTTAACTAAAATTAATTGTTGGATGTGTCCAATGAACGCATGTTGCATACCAGCTGATTGTTAGTCTATGTCAGAGCAGCACACACACCAAATTACACACATTCATAAATAAGTGAACATATTGTCTGTTATGGAAAATTGAGTACAATTGGGAAGTTTGAAGAGATGGGAAAGCCAAATACAACCAAATTATCAGACCTCAGATGGTATAACAAATATGAATGAACCCAATTCTGATATCAGCTTCCAGATGCAGAAGTATCACAAATATGACAACTATCAACAATTTGGGTTAACTTTTAAAGTATCTGATGTGAAAAATGAAATGTAATATTTAATATATACGCACATACAAATATGCTTACATATGAAATATTTACACACACATTATTCAGTTCTCATATACATATCATACATAAACATATATATGTTTGTCTTTGGAGGTCATGTAGTTCAAAACATTTTAATGATGAGGTAACATGACTTTCCGGAAGTCACAGATTGTAATTGGTAGAGCCAGAATTTCACTCAGATGATTTGCTTCCAAATCCAACAATCCGTTCACTGAATCACATATTCTGCCATTTTATTGGTTCTGGTAAAATGTGCAAAAGCCTACAAATGAAAGCAACAACAACTTGATTTAAAAAAAAAAGCAAACACATGATTGTCACTGGAAAATAATGAAGAAAATGAAAGTTTTTTTGAGTCAACAACTAGATGAGTTTTATGTCATTCCCAGGAATAAAACTTTTTTTTTAATAACAAGAGGTCATGTACTTTTCACTAAATAAGCTTTGTGTCATATTAGATTATGAATAAAAGGGTTCTGATAACATATGTATGCACATATACAAATACACATACATTCACATATACAAATACACACACCATACATATATGTGTGTTGTCAAAATTAGTTTAATTTGGAATTGTTAGTAGTAGAGTAGACATTAAGATTATTTTAGAAGATTTAAGGACAAAAATGATTTTTTAAGGGAAATGTGTTAATGAAATAAGTGGTATACTGAACAGGGCATTGGACCTGGAGTTAGGAAAATTCGTCTCCTGGAGTTCAAATCCAACCTCAGACACTTAATAGCTTTATGACCCTGGGCAAGTCACTTAAACCTGTTTATATCAGTTTTCTCATCTTTAAAATGAGCTAGAGAAGGAAATGGCAAACTGCTCCCATTTCTTTACCAAGAAAACCCCAAAATGGGATCATGAAGAATTGGATATGACTGAAATGGCTATCAACAACAGCAAAGTTCTTTCCAGAACTAAGTCTGTCAATCCTATGATGCTGTCAATTAGTAAATTAAGCACTTATTAAGTCCATCCTCTGTGCCAGGCATTATTCTAAATGTAAAGACACAAGTGAAATAATCTCTCCTGTCTAGGAGCCTACAATCCTTTGGGGAGTATGAAGGCATTACACACATATACATAAATGTATAGATATATAATATAACGCATAGATCCATACGTAATACACACACACATATATATATTTATGTATATATATGTGTCTATATATACATGCACATGCACACACAAAGTCAATAAAAGATAATTTTGAAGGGAAAGAAAGGTACTAGCATCTAGGGCACCAATACTTGGGATTCTAAGAGATGGACATGAAGAAGTTCATTCCAGGCATGAGAAAAACTCTGTGTAAATGGACAGAGATGGGAATTGGAATGCTAAGTGCGAGGAACAGTAGGGAGGCCAGTTTGGAAGGAGCCATAAATTCTGTGAAGGATAATAATGTTGAAGAAGTCTAGAAAAAGAAGCAAATGAATTTTGAAGGGCCATTAAAGGCTCAAAAAGGAGTTTATATTTGATCTTAGATTTAATAGAGAACCACTGAAGATATTGGAACAGAGGAGTGACAGAGCCAGACATATTCTTTTGGCAGCCTTGTTGAGAATGTATTGGAGGGAAAAGAATCTAGAAACTTTCATAATAGTCTAGGCAAGAGGTGATGAGGGCTTGAACTGTACTGGTGGCTTCATGAGTAGGGAAAAGGGATGAATGATGTGTAGTGGGGGTAGAAGCAACGAGATTGGAGACTTGGTGGGTATATAGAATGAAGAAGAGTAAAGAGCTGAGAATAATTCTAAAGTTGTGAGACTGGATAGAATAAAGGTTAGGGTTACTTTGAACATAAAACAAGGAACTTGAAAAAGAAGACAAAACATTTGTTTTATATATTTTAGATAGAGATATCCATAGCAATTCCAGTTGGAAATATCCAATAGGTAGTTGAAATTTACATTGACCTTATCACTCACTCAACTAAATTTTTTCTCTCCAAAGTTACTAATGATGGTTAAATGGTTAGAGTATTTACTAAGTGGTTACTATGTGCCATGTATTATATAAAAAAGTGCTGGGGATAAAAATAAACAGAAGCAAATGAGATCCAGACCTCAATTAGCTTATATTCTAGTCAGGGAGGAGAACACATAAAATGCAATTGGAAAGTGAGGATTGGGGGGTAGAAGAATGAACATGAGGTAGTATGCTTGAAAATGTCCAGGAAGGGTGGTAGAGGCTTGGAGCTGAGCAATATAAGTCCCCAAATGGCCTATTGAAGCCCAAGATGGAGCCAGGGACAGGGTATTGTTGTTAGGTAGAGATGGAATGGTCAACTATTTGGTGC
The DNA here is from genome assembly GCF_016433145.1 of Gracilinanus agilis. Taxonomy (NCBI): domain Eukaryota; kingdom Metazoa; phylum Chordata; class Mammalia; order Didelphimorphia; family Didelphidae; genus Gracilinanus; species Gracilinanus agilis. The sequence continues at coordinate 101,601,630 of NC_058130.1, forward strand.
AGTGGATAGAGCAGAGGGACTGCACTAAAGAAGTCCTGAGTTCAAATATGGCCTTAAACACTCACTATCTATGTGACCCTAGGCAAATCATCTAATCCTGTTTGCCTCAGTTTCCTTATCTGTCAAGCTGGAAAAGGAAAAGGCAAACCACTTCAGTATCTCTATTAAGAAATGTAATAAATGGTCACAAAGAATCAGAAATGACTAAAAAAATGATTGAAAAACCAACAAATTTATGGAATAGAAACCATGGCATTAGTGAAATACTTATGGCAGTGTCTGGAGATGTTGGGGAAGTTAGGTCTCAAATGCCACATCTGATGACCATTTCTTGATCTTCATTTTCTTCACTCTTTCTGCAGCATTCAGCACTCTTGTCTACCCATTCTTCCTAGAGACATTATCATTTCTGGGTTTATTTAACACTATTATTTCTTAATTTCCCAGCCTATCTGTCTGACCACTCCTCAGACTCTTTTTCTGGCTTATTATCTATATAAAACCCTCTAACTGAGGTCTAAATTTGCCCCTTTTACATCTACCTCTTAAATGTCCTGAAAGTTCAGCTGTAGGGGAAGAAGAGGAAGTGATGAGTAAAGAAAAAATGTTTATGATTATCAATGAAGGGAAAAAGAGAGATATAGGGCAACAGCTTAATGGGGTGGTAGCTGTTACTGGAGCCAGCATATAGAGTTGATATTAAATTTTTAACATGAACATTTTCACCTTGGAAATTGGCAAATTACAAATCAGATCTTGATTTATTATTTTGTTGATTTGCTAGGCTTCGGAAAGTGAAAAAGAACGTGTTAATAAAGCAGATTAAAATTCAAAATGCAACATGTATAATTTTTTCATCCAGAGAACCATTTAACATTTACCAATACACTTCTAGGTAGTAGAGTCAAATGAGGATTTCTTAGGATCAGAGACCTGAATGTGTCTGTAGGTAACACAGAAGGACCATTAGATAGGAAGAGACTGAAGATTAGAGAAAGAGGGGTTAATTGGTTGGGTAATCTATTTGGAAAGAGAATAAAGGATAAGATCAAGGGTACAAATGGGGAGGTTGGCTTTGGTGGGGAAAATACTTGACTTATATGGTGAAGAAAGGGGTTCCCTCTTTATAAAAGCTTTTTTTTAGTGAAAGTGGAAAGGGAGACCGGGAACTTTGAGCTACAGAATAGAAGATAGGAATCATGGGGGCAAATGTAATTTCTTTTCTCAGTAAAGTTGGAAACTGAGAACTTTTAGTGAGAAAGAGGAGAGTAGAGGGAGGAGGCTTAATGATAACATTTTTCTTGCACACAACTTTTCCGGAATAATACTACAATATCAAGGTGACATATAGGTGTAAGTATCAATGGAGCCCTGCAGAGACAACCCATAAGAAAAGAGAAAATTTTTTGACTAGGGGCTTCTTTTCATTTTTATTTTCAAAGAAATATAGAGCTCATTCTGAAATGCATTTTTTTCTTGAAGATACAAGCAAATAAACAAAAGACCCACTTACATTACTAGTTCTGCTATTATATTGGAAGTGATTTCCTCTTCACTGTACAACCTAACCCAGGCCTAGGCTAATCTTTCCCCATGATTCTAATGGCAGGAAACCAGACTACCAATTTCATGCAGATGTCATGAAAGGCAGCCTTGCAAGCATCTGGAAGAAACAGGTGCATGGTATTCCAGAGACAATTAACATATATAATTGAATAAATGTTGGTAGTTACAAAAGTGATTAAGAATAAAAGAAGCCCTGTGCTAAACTCCCAACAAAAGCACTGATGGTAATCACCACCAATTTGAACACGCTTTGTGAGGATTTCTTAAAGTAGAGAAAATTTCCTATTGAATATTACCTTTTGCCATTCAATTTATATAGGTATCTTCAATGATCAAGTTGTTTATAGTTTCCTGGAATCTCTCTGCATGGGTTGCAGACATCATGGCAACAGTAGTATCAGCAGTTTGGAATCAGTGGGATTCCTCTTGAATATTTATAGACAGATTTCGAAAGTATATGTACTACAACTTTGTTCATCTCTTCTGAGAAACAAAAACTGCCTTAAAAAAGACTAGGTTTACTTGGGCACTAATGGCATCCCTGTTTTTTATAGAAGAATTGACTTTTTGTCAAAAATTGACTCTTTTGTTATTGTAACTTTCAAATTTGCCCTTATGATTGGAAACAAATTGCTATGGAATCAGTGTGGACCGTTGCAGTCATGGATCATCTTCTGCGATCAGATTGTTTTTCTGTTTGACATTAAGTCTTAGCTGCCTTACTCGCATCTGTCTCCCAAATGCTGATGGCCAAGTTCATGTCATGACCATCTTCCTGCAGTGATTTGTTCCATATTTTGGGACTGGAAAATCTAGCAATAAAAATGTACTAAATAACTAAATACGTGACTGACATCTTTTAGCATGATGTGGTAGTAAGAGTGCTGGATGTGGAGCATGAAAAGACCATTGCCCAAATTTTGCCTCTGACAGTTATTGGCTATGTGACTGTGGGCCAGTTATTCAACTACTTCAACTTCTTTAACTTTAGCCAAATGGGGATAATACTACCTCCCTCATTGAATTTTGAGGATTAAATGAGATAAGAAATCTAAAATACATTGAGTATTATATAGCTTCTATGTTTAGTCACCAGATTCTTTTCATTGAAGACCAAATCTAACAGCATAGAAATACTAGTACTTTCTGTTGGTGATTTCCTATAATGTTCCTTTCATTTTTAATTAAAAAGGCATCTGTGGGAGGACCTATCTGAGTTAGTTTGTATCAATACAAATAATAATTATTATAATAACTGATATTACGATAGTTCTTAGTCTGCAAAATACCTTATGTATAGCCAAGTTGACTTATAGATGAAAAAATACGTATATATGTATGTACAGTATTACATATAGTATAGTTGGTATATAGTGTATATATTTAGTGTAGTTGGTAGTATATAGGCTCCTCCTTTTAGAATGTGAGCTCCTTGAGAGTAAGGACTGTCTTACTTTCCTATTTATATCACTAAAGCTCAATAAATGGTCATTTATTATCTTATTTGAATCTTAAAATAATCATATGAAGTGAAGACTATTTTTATCTCTGTGTTACAGATGAGAAAACGGAAACTTTGAGAATTAAAGTGACTTGCCTAAGATCACACAGTTAGTAGATTTCTGAGGTAAGATTCAAATTCAGGACTTCATGACACCAGTTCTAGCACTCTCTAGTTACTGCATCAATTAATTAGTATACTGTCAAAAATTTATTCCTTTTATGATAACTAGTTCAGCATTCCAGGACAGATAGAACCTATACAGCCCTGTTCAATGACTGATGCTATAATTTAAGTATGTTACCAGTAGGTAGCAGTAGAATGTCATAATGGTCCACATCCCAAGTGAGAACTCATTAATGAGTCATGAGTTATTGATGCATACATAGTATATATCGCCAGTTATATATCTAGATCTCAAATAACATTTTCATTAAGTGCCAGACCTTTAGGAAATTTAATGATATTCATCAAAATGGTATTGAGCTGACTTTGATCTATGAGTCTTGGATCTTTATTATAGGACTTCTTTCATGAGATCCATTGTTCTACAAAAGAGATTGGTCTAGCTATCCAAAGAGGAAAAACAAAGACGATAAAAATCCCATATTGTTCAGGTCATGACTTGTAGTTGGGTGAGCTTATTACAGCATACCATTTAATTAATGTCAGTATACACATCTTAGATAAATACTTAGATGGACAATGATCTGAATGAAGAATCAAACAAGACCAAAAAGTCAAAAGCTGATTAATGTTTGGGAAACTGTGGAGTGGTTTCAATGATCCAGCAACTGGCCCATTTTCTTAATACCAATATCTTCTTAGTGATGATGTACTGCTATGAATCATGGCACACCATGACTAAAACTTAGAAGGGCAATAGGAAGGTCAATAGTTTTTGCAAATAGGTTGCAAATTATATTACAAATGATAAGTTTTACTCAAGAAGTGTAAAATGAATCTTCAAGGAAACACAGGGAATGATTGTAGATTTTAAGTTCAGAAGACTATATTCTCATCCAATGTCTACAATCTTCTTACTGGATGACCTTTCTAGGAAAATCACGTAATATTTTGGAGTCTCAATTATTTGTAAAATGCAGGAATTAGACCAGATTGTCTTTATGATTCTAAAATTCAGCCTATATGTATGGCTGGAAAAGGATGTGAGAGGATCATGTATTGAGGATAAGGTGTGTCAATGCAAATTCTGGAAGTCCCAAATTTGCTCATTTTCCTTGAAAATTTGCCTTTAAGGGAAGTCTCAAAGTGACTTTTTCTTAAACTGAATAAGGGATCTCTCAGAACCCTGAATACGAGTAATAGAAATGCTCAAATGCTCAATCACCCTTTTATTCTTAGAAGTTTCCCCCATTATATCAGAGATATATTTACAGAAAGACCAAAACCTGTGCAGAAACCATCCTGTTAGTATCCATTGTAGTAGACCTCTACCTGATACCCCGACCTGCTTACAACCTGTCAGTGTATGTTTGATGTGCTAAATTCCCCAAAAGATATATAAGATCCCTATGTTCTATTATTCTTTGGAGAATCATCTAGTGTGGTGATCCTCTCAGAGACACTGTCCCCAGAGCACCCCAGGGTTCGACTCTGTGTGGTATTTAGTGCTTGGCTCTGTGTGGCTGCTGATATTTAAGGACCTGTCTGTCACCTTCCTGATTAAAGATTTGGTTTTGCTGACTACTTTAGTGGTTCTATGTTTTTCCAGGTCAGCATGAGTAACATCTAGGTTGACCTAGGACCACATTAGTACCACTTCAACATTAAAAGAAAAAAGGAAGATCAGTGTTTCACAGTGGAAAGGGGACTGGGTTTGGAGTCAGGGAGTCTGGGTTCAAATACTGACTCTGCCACTTACTACCCAGGGGCCTTAGGCAACACAGGATATCTTTTTAGAACTTCAATTCCTTATGTATAAAATAAGAGATTTGGAGTAGATCATCTCTAAGGTGCCTTATAGATATGAATCTAGGATTTGGTGACAATTAACAAGCAAAATGGGTTTTTGTGTTGGGTTTAAGTAATGCCAACAATTAGAATTCCATAGGATGAGAAAATATAAAGAAATGTGAGAAGAATCCACATTGATGAGATCAAAGATCCAGGAAAGATATAATATAAATATAATTAGAAACACAGGGATGCAAAGTGCCCTAAAATTCTTCTTGTTCTTATTTCTATTCTTCTTGTCATTTGTGTTATTCCAACATAATTTTAAATAATACTTTCATGTTCAGAAAGAACTTTATAGAAATTATCTCACCTGAGTAAATTATATATAATTTCTCCCTTTTCCTCTTTAACATGATGTACTTGGCTTGAAAGAGATTTTTCTCTTTTCTGTTCATAATCTAATTCTTTGTTAAGATTAAACAATGTTTTATTGTATCTTTTCATATCACCTATATTTTCTACTGTATTCTTACCCATTTTCTCCTGCAAAGAGCCCTGCCTTATAACAAAGAATAAAAAAAGAGGGGGAAATCATTTTAGTAAAACTAACCAACATATCAAAAAGTCTGCCATTATACACAATATTCTGAAGCCAAAGTCCTCCACCAATACAAAGAAGGGGATGCCTTTCTTCTCATATCTCTACTTGGGGGCCCAGGTTTAGACATTTTAATTTTGCAGCATTCGGTTTAAAAAGCTTTATTGTTCTTTCTATTTACATCATTGTAGTACTTGTGTACATTGTTTTCCTGATTCTGTGTACTTCATTCTGGGTCAGTACCTATGAGTCCTTCCATGCATTTCTGTATTCATTATATATTCATTGCTTCGTTCAGCATAGCATTATTCTATTACATTCATGTACCAGAACTTGTTTAGCCAGTCTCCAATCAAAGGACATCTACTTTGTTTCCAGTTCTTTTCTAGTACAAAAAATGCTGCTATAAATATTTCGATGTGCATGGGGCCTGCCTTTCTGCCATTAGTCTCCTTGGTCACCTGCTTATTTTTTATTCCAATGCCCATACATACTCCTATCCTGCCTCATCCCATCAGTCTGGCCCTAGTTCTTTTCCTGACAACTTTCTTTTATCACAGGGGAAAACATTGCTAATGTTTATAGCATTTCCTCCTTGGATTGATAAATTTGAGCCTCTTCTCTTTTCTCTCTGATGAAAATCTCTTTTGCATTCATATATGATTTAGTGCTCAAGGGGTCCTAACAGATAAACTAATTCAGAACTTTCATTCACAAGCCAAGGCCAAGAGAAAGCCAAGTTGCCCCAAATTAGACAGGTAGAAAGTTGCATACTTAAGATTTGAATCCAGCTTCTCTGGCATCTGATCCCATTCTTTTTTTCTACCCTCTCAGAGTGGTTCCCCCCCTTCCCCTCAGAATTCTGTGAGGAAGAAAAATAGTAAGAGGAGGGATTGGCTTGTTTAGTGTCATAATTATAACTCTCTTCTTCAGTTAGTGTTGATTTTTTTTTAATGACATCTTTGTTTTTTTTCCTTTGTAAAGGTAACTCTCTTGGGTCCAGTGCTCGTAGACCCTGCAGGCTCTTAGCTATTTATCACAATTAGAAGATATAGGATATTAATCAATTCTCACCAAGGTGTTAGCTGATAAATTCTTAGGAGATCATTCTCATTTGCATTTTAATAGATGTGGGAAGAAAGAAAAAAAATCCTTCAAAAGCCAGTCAAGAATTTCTAATGGTGGAATTTCAGACAATGTGCAAAGAGAGGCCAAAATAAGTATCCTTCTACTCCTACTCTGGTCACAGATGCTAGCCGTCAGTTTTGCTAGTTTTATCCTTGTTTGTTTCTTTGTTTCTGGATATATCACTTTCCTAATGTAATAGTTTGAGATTGCTGTTTTCTCAACTCCTCTGACTAGCAGCAGCAGTCAGATGATTTTTTAGTGTTGTTTCAACTGTAATTAGAACCTAAAGAATTCTGGATTTGTTGTGGGGAAAACACCCCAAAGTTTATAGCAGAATCTTGCCTTAAGAATGGGAGGCTTGGGACTCCAGTTCTTGTCTAGAAACATGAAAATCTTTATTTAAAGAAAGAGAGGTTTAGGCTGCTGAAATGGCTTAAAAGGGCTGATGAAGAGTCCCCTAGGACTGATGGAGTAATCCTTGATGGAGGAATAGCATCAGGGTCCCTGGAATATTCCAAGGGGTGGGCCAGCATTTGCATATTTATTGAATAGTCCACCCCTGAGCATTTTGGGATATTCCTGGCAGAAAACTCCAGTTTAGAAGTCTCACTGTAATCCCCTTATCTAAGTTGGGAATGTAGGGAGGGTGCCCTACAATATAAGACCAGATTAAGCAAAGTAAATACAGAATGGAAGAGTAGGAGTGATTAATAATACACAACAGTGCAATATTGATGTAAATATAGAACAGACAGTTACAAGAATAGTATAACTGATTAATAATACACAGCAGTTAAATGCTTAGTAATACAGATTTTGCAGTTTATGCTTAGCTAGTGCTAATAATGTAGGTTTTGCAATTTCTGTTTAACTACTGCTAACTGGTGAAGAAGACAAAGTTTTAGAACATGAGGGTCCTGGTTCTATTACTGTTCACCTCCATGATTTATCTGGTCTAATGAGACTATCTTCAACCCTTCTCTTCCTCCTTTTCTCCTATAATATTAATTTCTGATAAGAAAATGGAGACTGGGATGAATGACAACCAACAATTTAGAATTTGGAACTTACCCAGATGCCATGAGCCAAGGGGCAAGAGGCAGTTGCTGCCAGCATTATAAAAAGGCAGGAGCTGAATCAAACTTTCTCTCCATTGTTAGAAGGGTGGCTGGGTGGGTAGGCCAAGCAACCTGCTCAAGTTACCTGTATCCTGTTTCTAATACCGTTTCATTGATTACCACATCACCAACTACTGAGTAGAGCTGTAAGATGTATATATGTGTATATATATATATATATATATGTATATATATATATATATATATATATATATA
>NC_058130.1:101613629-101650833 GCF_016433145.1 Gracilinanus agilis
TCTTCATCCCCTCTCTCTGCTGCTTTTATGTGTTATCTTTTTGCATTACAATGTAAGTTCCTTCTGGGTAGGACTATCTTCTTGCTTATATTTGTATCCTTGGTTCTTAGCATAGTGACTGACATATAGTAATTCATTAATAAATAAATGTGTTGTCTTGTATTGCCTTGGTGAGAGTACATTTAATCTAACTGTCTTTATTTTACAGAGAATACACAGAAATTTAGAGGTAGTGTCAGAGCAGAATCTAAGTCACATTTTTCTTGACTCTCAGGCCAATACTTTTTTAGCTATATTGTTGAAATTCAGCCTGTCTCAAAGATAGGAATTTACTGGTTTATATAGCTCTTATGTAGAGCAGTGGTCCCTAGTTACATGACTCACAACAAGCAAGCCAAGCAGAATAGGGGGTCTCAATCAAAAGATTCTATACTCATATACTTCGATCCCAAGCTTACCATTACCACTACCATAGGCAGCTAAGTAGTGTATTAGATAGTCCTGGAACTAGTGTGAGATTCATATTGCAGAGAGGGATTCTAGCTGCAGAGAGGAGTTTAGGCTTCAGTTCAGAATTCCAGAGGGCCCCCCGAGAACTCTGAGAGAGGGGGCAATTAAAGGCAGTTGAAGCCCTGGGATTGAAGAGTAGTCAGGTCACTCTGCTTGCTGGGTCTTGGGTCCTGGGTTGCTCTTGGGGCTTGAGGCTTGAATCTGAGCAAAGCCATTTTACTTCCTAACTGCCAATCTGCTTTACCTGTGTTTGACATCCAACAACATCACAGTTTACCTCAGTTTAGTTATTTAGATATAGAGGAAGAATATTTATAGGGATAGAGAGCAGATTAGCTATTCAAGTTACTTTTCCCCTTTGTGGGGAAGGGCTGCTTGGACATGTCAGTTTGAGGGCTTCCCAGACCTTATCAATCCTTATTCCATCTCCCTTCCTTCCCATTCCCACCTATTATTAAACCTGTTATCAACTGGGAGCAATGCCTGGATATATAGTTTGGGGATATATTCACAATCTCCTCAAGTTGGGTTTCTCCTACCTTGTAGCCTTGGTATATATCCCATCCTTTGTATCTGTGAGCTTCTAAGAAATCAAGCTTCTCCAATACAATCCTGTGGGGAAATAATTTAGAGAAAGTTATCATCTTTAGGAGTTTAATCTTTCCTAACCTTCTGTCTGGGCCGAGAAGATATCTAGTCAGATTGCCCACCATATCCATATTGTAACTGACTTTCTAACTGCCTAGTGGGAGGGGGAAGGTGAAGTAGTACTTTGACAAGATCCTGCCCCTCCCTTCAGTCAAGCCCGTGTGTGTGTGTATGTGTGTGTGTGTCCCTCCAAAGACCAAAGGATCAGAGAGATTTGATAGCTACAGACCCCTGGCATCTTACAGCTTCCCAAATACAACACCAGGAAGACCTGAACTTAAATCCAACTTCAGACACTTACTAGCTATATGACGTTGGGTGAATCATATAACCTCTGTTTGCTTTAGTTTTGTAAAGTTGAAAAGACCTTGTATCCCCCAAACTCCCTTTCACCATACCCATAATTCCTTAAGCCTTTTCCTACTGGTTGTGGGTTTTGGTGGCAGTTTTGATATGGTTGTTGTGGGCGTGGTGACAGGGCTTTTTGGAGAGGAGGCAGCATGGTAAAGGGTGAGTTGGGACTCTTTCCCTATGCTTTTAATAAAATCCTTACAAATATCATACTTTGGAGGCATTGAATATTGATTTTAAAACTTACACTTTCCTCATGTGTACAACAAGGATAATAATAGCATCTACCTCCCAGGATTGTTTTAAGGATCAAATGAAATAATATTTATAAAGCGCTTAGCACAGTGCCCAATATATAGTAATTAAAATATAAAAATATTATTATTTATCATAGAATATATTGGAAGTAATAAACAGAGTGAAAGCACTAGAACTAAGAGAGGTTGGGAAAATTTTTTCAGCAAAAAATGGCGTTTTAGATGGGACTCATAGGAAGCAAGGAAGGTCAATAGTCAGAGAAGAAGAGGAAGAATATTTCTGGAATAGAAGACAGTCAGAGTAAATGTCTAGATCATTATTTATCATCATCATCATCATCATCACTATCATCACAATCACTATCACTCTTGAAAATTTTAAGTAAACAAGTGAGGGAAAATTTCCTATGGAAGTAAAAGGCCTTAGGCATAGAAGAAGCAGAGATATTCCCTATCCTACTTTACTGTGTCACATTATTTCATGTAAGTTTTTGAATTCTTCATATTTTTCATATGTAATTTGATAAGATTTTATCATGTTTATGTACTATAATTTATTCATCAAATATCTAATTGTTGAATATTATAATTTCATTCCTTTGACATTCCAAATAAGGCTGCTATATATATGTTTGTATGTATGTATACATGTATGTATGTACGTATGTATTTATCTATCTATCTATCTATCTATCTATCTATCTATCTATCTATCTATCTACCTTTTACCCCTTATGGCAACACTCATGATTACTTTAGTGATTCTTGTATTCTTCCACATCACTGAGCAGAACCCAACCAACTTACAATTCTTCTTGAGGTATATAGGCATACCTATTTCTCTACCATCCTCAGCATTGAGTTTCATGCTTTTTAGTTATTTCTCAGTTGTTTTAATTTGGTAACTTTATAATCAATGAAGCTGAGCTTTTATAGAAAGTTAATGTTTGCAGTATGTGAACCCTCTTTTGTAAAGTCTCTGTTTATGCGCTTTATTCATTTGTCCACTGTGGACTGAGTATTTTAGAATATTTTCATTAGTGCCATGTAGATATATGGTGTAAAATTTTTATCTTTAACAGAACACAATATAACCAAGATTTTAAAAAAATACCATATTGGGAAAAATATTTGCAGCAAATGAACAAGCCAGTCTATTTGCCATAAACATTTCTTCCCAATCTGTTATTTTTCTTTTTATCTGGTGAAGCTCAGGAGAATTTGCCTTGTCCCTGTATCTCTTTGAATTATTGTTTTCCCTTGAGACTGAATAGATGATTCAGTGAGAGACAGGCAAAACAATTTCTAATGATCCTGGCATAAGAGCATGATTGCTCCTCCCCTTCCTCCTTTGGGATTTCAGTCAGCTTTTCTTTGCATTGGATCAGAAGCCATCTAAAGATAAAAGGGCATTATCTTGCTGTCCGTTGTAGCAACCTCTTTTCACATACTTTCTTCCTTTTCCACTTTTTCAATTCAGAACTGTGAAAGAGAAATGTTATTGACCGGTGACTGTGGACTGCAGAGAGAGTTGAAGACACTATCATCATGGTCAACCAGAATCCCCAGTGTCACTGAGAAAACCTGGTATATAGCAGAGGCTAAAGGGAGAGTCAAGGCAGTCATGAGGATAAAAACAATTCAGATTTTCTAAGACTTCCAGCTAATGGTGACTTTTATTTGGCTAATGAGATAGAAAAGCTGATTTCCATTTTAAACGGTAAGTCAAGAGGAAGAGTGGAAGGTCCTTTCTATTGTCCACACTCCCTTTTTAGTCCATGACCCTGAGATAGGGAGTGAGCTCACCCTAATATTTCATTTCTATGAACCTTAGGTTTCTGTCTTTGGATTCCTCCCAAAGGAACTGTACCTGAGAGAGCAACAGAACCTAATCTTTTTGTAAATTTTAATCTCTGTACAATACACTATATGGTCCAAATTATACTGTCAATGAATGCAAGTAGAAGTCATTTGAGAGAGATAGGGTAGAGGTTATGATATAGGTACAAACAGAATTCATTATTTAAGAGAATTCCCCCCCCCCCATGATCCATTTTCTTCCCAGATTAAATTCACACCTGACTAGTTAGTGAGGGGTCAATTTAAGATATTTTAGCTCTGGATTTGGAAATGTATAGCATAGATTTTTATAGAGTGATCATACCTTTTATAGCTAGTGTGGATAATGGAGACCATTAGGAAAGGGCTATCATGTACATGCATTAGAGAGCAAATGACAAGTTTAGTGGCACAAGGTGGATAGTTCAGTTATTTTATTCCTTTACATGATAATTAGTATGGTGACAAAATATCTTTCTGTAGACTTAAGCAATGTAGTTATGAAGTGTTAATTAAATAATTTTCAAGAGTTTCTTAAATAATGAATTCTTTCTCCAATTTTTGCTGTCAATGGGCTTCTTTAGCATCACTCTTCAGTGTATATTTGGTTCAATCTGTTCCATGGATCTCTCTCTTTCTGTGTCTGTCTCTTTTTCTCTCTCCAGTATCAGATATTGAAGATAATTTTTTTACACAAAATACTTTATAACACTGGTTTTTAATTTGGAATTCTATTAACATTTAAAATATATGGAAAAAGACTTGTACAAAAATATTTATAGCCGGGCTCTTTGTGGTGGCAAAAAATTGGAAAATAAGAGAATGTCCTTCGATTGGGGAATGGCTGAACAAATTGTGGTATCTGTTGGTGATGGAATATTATTGTGCTCAAAGGAATGAAGAACTGGAGGAATTCCATGTGAACTGGAATGACCTCCAGGAATTGATGCAGAGTGAAAGGAGCAGATACAGGAGAACATTTACATGGAGACCGATACACTGTGGTACAATTGAACATAATGGACTTTTATACTAGCAGCAGTGCAAGAATCCAGAGCAAAGCTGAGGGACTTATAAAAAGAAAACCAGCCACATTCAGAGGAAGAACTGGGAGAAGAAACACAGAAGAAAAACAACTGCTTGAACACATGGGCTGTTGGGAATATTATTGGGGATGTAGACACTAAATGATAACTCTAGTCTAACTATCAATAATATGGAATTAGGTCTTGATCAATGATATGTGTAAAACCCAGTGGAATTGTGTGTTGATTAAGGGGGATTTAGGGGGATTGGGGGAGAGGGGAAAGAACATGAAATATGTAACTAGGAGAAAATATTCAAAATAAAATAATTTCAATAAAAATAAAAATATATTTTGATTACTTCATTCCAGTATTAGTATTCTTCATATTCTTATGAATTTTGTCTTATGCATTTAAAATATTATTCTTTGAAGGTGTCTATAGATTTCTTCAGACTACAAAAAGGGTCCAAGATATAAAAAAGGATGAAAATATATGCTTCATAACATGTTTTAAATCTGGGAGAACAAGACCATCCTCAACCACTGTTTCTTTTTTCAAATTATCCATTGTTTGTTATTATATATATATATATATATGCTACTATTTTTCCATTTTGTGAAGTAACCCATTGTTATTTTATTAGTAATACATGAAGTTTGTGGCATATAAATGTAAATGGAATACTACTGTGCCATAAGAAATAACTAGCAGCTTAATTAGAAAAAATAGAAAGACCTGCATGAAATTATGAAGAATAAAATGGGCAGAACCAAGAGACTTTTTTAGTGTGGGAGGGTAGAGAAGGAAAAAGAGAGATAACTGGGATTTTAATATAACAAAAATACATAAATTAAAAACCTACACACTAATTATGAAACTTTTCCTCTTAATAAAACCATATTGACTTCTTGACCACTATCACATTTTCCTATACTTATTTATCTTCTTTGTTTATTTCACAATATATTTTATAATTAGATTCATAAAGATGTAATTTGTTTCTAGTTAAATAAATTCTCTATGTTTCTATAAACAGATTTTCTATTTTTTCTATTTATTTGTTTTTATTGATATTATATAAAATGGAAATAATTTCTAGTTTTATTTTATAGCCTGAAAACTTGCTAAATTCAATTATTATCTTAATTTATTTGTTGTTTCCAAACCTAATGGAATTTTTAGGTCATTAATTAATGTGGCAATACTTTAAGGATCAATTTTAACACTGGTGTGCACATTCCCTCATCTAATGCAGTCCTTAATTCTTTTCAAACATTCTTTAAGAAAGACTAGGACCAAACAATTCACCCAGAGGTTAATTTGGTCATGGACTTTTATGACTTTATCTAGACTGGCCCTTGAGTAACTGGGCCTTTACTTAAAATGTTTCTATCTTAGTAGGAAGAACTTGGGACCACATTCTACTGAATTATTCTCCAAGATCCCTTACATATTACTTTAGGACCTCAAAGTACACCATTAGTAGAGGAAAAAATCATGTAATTTGCAAATAATGCTATTTTATGATGTTTATTTTCCACATTAATCTTAAAATTTTATTTTTATATGTTTTATTGTCATTGCTAATAATACATCAAATAGAAATGCTGAAAATGAACACTATTATACTTTAAAAATAATTGGCTTTAGTGGGAATGCTCTTAAGGTTGTTTCTGGACTTGAAGGAGAAACTTTCTATAGTTTTGAGAAGGAAAGTCCTCTTATTCCTATATCTTTTTCTGGAGAGGTGCTAGATATGGGTTTTAGGTTAGGTTCAAATGCCTCCTCTGACACTTAATATGTGTGTGACCATGAACAATTCACTTAAGGATTTTTAGTCTCCATCTTCACATCTACAGAATGAGGATACTAATTCCAATAATATGCAACTTTCAGAATTATTGGGAGGCCCCATTTCACATGTTACAAAATGTATGAAGAAGTCAGAAATGCACTATGCAAATACCAGTTTTTTTAAGAGTATCTTTTTAAAAGTCATAAATGAAAGCTGGATTTTATTGAATGTTTTTAAATTAAAAATTAATTTAATTTAATTTATTGTTATTGAATGTGGCATATATACCCTTTTATAAAGAGGTGGCCTGATAAACTTGAACTCTCTGATAGAATATAGCTGCCATTGTCCAAACTTAAAGCTTCTTCTTTCTCCCACCTACTTTCTTGATTCTGGTGCCCTTGTGATTTCATAGGCATAAAGGAACTTTCTATAAAGAAACTCTTTCCACTAATACTAGTGTGAAATTCAACTGCAAATCATAGTCTTAAATAAATGAGAAATAAAGTAATTTGTCCATGATCACAGAACCAGTATGTATTAGAAACAAAATTTGAGCCTAAGTTCTCTGTTTCTAGTGGTAGTCCTCACTCTACTATGACCTATTTTCTTTTATGACCTTTAAAAGTTATAATTCTAAAGCTCTATATTAATTTTTGTTTCTATAAACAGGTTTTATTTTTGTGTGATATTTATTTCTTTTTATTGATACGTAAAATGCAAATAATTTCTAATTTTATAGCCTGAAAATTTACTAAATTAATTAATTATCTCAATAAATTTAGTTGTTGTATTCAAACCTAATGGAGTTTCTAGGACATTAATTATATGTTAGTGCTTCAAGAACCCATTTTACCATTGGTGTGCATATTCTCTCACCCAATGCAACCTTACTTTTTTTAAAACTTAACAAATATTCTTCAAGAATTACTAAGACAAACAATTTATCCAGAGATTAATACATTGATTTAGAAAATAATTTTCACACAGAATGGGGAATGCTATGTCTAAAGAACAATTTTTATGAAAACTAATTTAGGATTTTAATATTTGATTCATTTCAATAAATACTTATTAAGTGGCTGCTCTGTGCCAGGCACTGTGCTAAGCACTGGATAGACAAGTAAGAAAAAGAAGACAGTTCCTGCCTTCAAGAAACTTATAATCTAATAAAAGAAGACAACAAACAAAAAGAAACTAGAAAACATGACTCTTGGAGGTGGGAGGAGAGATACCTGGAGGAAGCTAACATGGAGGTATCTTGTGCTTTTATTTGGTGGTGTTCAAACCAAGCTGAACTGCGGATTGAAAGTGGAGAAAGAACTAGCAAGTCCAAATCCTGTCCTCCATAAAGAAAAGCATGGAGAGGAGTTTAGTGTTCTAATCTTCAATCCTCCAATTGGACAATAGAGGAGGCTGAGGAAATTAGAAGGTGGTGATTATACAAGGCTGAATTAAACAGTATGAGGGGAATTCAAATGATCATCTTGTCCTAGATGGGGTATCTTGTTCTGTGAAGTTCAGACCAAGCAGAGTTGCAGATGGAAAGGCTGCAAGAATAAATCGACATTGTGACATAGAATCCAAAATAAGCTAATAGTATGCTATTATAAAGAACAAGGAAAACCATAGGTCCATTGTAGTCTTTTTTGGGTATAACTGGAGAAATTGTTCAGTTCTGGGTAGTAGATTTTATGACAACCAGGATGGTGAAGGAACTAAATGTATGCCATGTGAGAATTGATTGAAAGAACTGGCAACATTTTGTCTGGAGAAGAAAAGACTTAGATGGGAAATAGTAGCAAGCTGCCTTTAAGTAGTTGAAGAGTGGTCTTGGCAAAGAAAGATAAGTTTTGTTGTGCTTGATCCCAGAAGGTTAAAAGTAGGAGAAATGGGGAGAAACTATCAAACATCAAATCTGTCTTGATGTAAGGAGAACCTTTATGATAATCAAAGCCATCCAAAGTAGACTGCATTATTTCTGGAGCTGTTAACTTCTCTCTCATTAGAAGTTTGTAGGCAAGTACTGCATGATTATATATGCTGAGGATATGTAATAAAGAATTTTGGGGAAGTTATGGGTTGGCTCAAAGACTACTGAGGTTTCTTCAGCTCTCAGTTTCTGGGATTCTTATGGTAATATTAGCTTTTCTATTGTGCCTTTAACTACCAAATTATTTGGTGCCTATGAATTAGATATTGTTATATGTTCCTTATTTATAATTCCTTTCAATATCATATAATATCTTTCTCTCTTGCAATGTTTTCTGGTGTACACATAGTTGCAGGATATATGTTAGAGTAACCTTTGAATTTTAACGATTGCCTTTTGTACAAAATGAGTTTCCTGTAAGCAGAATCTAGATAAATTTTCTTTTCTAATTCATTCCATAACTCTTTTTAATGAGGAAATTGACTTTATTTGTAATTATAATATGCCTTAAATTTAATATGTTTTCTGGGCACTTTTATGTTGTCCATTTTTGTTTTTAAACAAAGGGAATGTTATCATTGGGATATTGTTATAGGGAATGTAATCAATTTTATTTTTATATAACTTTTTTATTGCTAAAACTAATTGGCAAACCAAACAATATGTATCTTTAAAGAATTGCAAATCTGTGTAATTCTCTGTAGGCTGTCATTTTATTTTTGGTTAAAGATGGGAGGAATTTTTTTAGATCATTGGCTATTTCTTTCTTTTCCCTCCCCACTCCATCTCTGTCTCTGTCTTTGTCTCTCTCTTTTCAGCTTTTAATCATTTCTCATATATTATCCTTAATATATTTTAATTCTTCAAAATCACAATATACATTAAAGCAAAACCTAACTTGATTATCTTTATTTTATGAAAATATAGACTAAACAGCATATATTCATGAAAGAGGACAGATTTCCTTCATTGTAACTGTTTTATAGGATAGCTATCTTGGTGCCTTTATAAAGGACTGCACAGGAGCATCTGGTTAACTTGATTAGTTTAAGGATGTTGTAGGCACTCTCGATTTCAAGGAAATGACTGACTTTTAGGTAGTGGTGGAATTTTCCCATGGGCTGTATTATCTCAGTTTTGGAGGTATTTATTTTTCCTAGGCTGTTTCAATTCAGGGCTACCCCTATGTACTGATCTAGAAAAGAAGACAGGCAGGTCAACTATAGTTAGTTGATAGGGGGAACATCCAGAGAAATATGACCACAAAACAGGAAACAAGCCTGAGAAAAGAGAACAGAAAAAAAAAAGGCTTGGGAACTTGTAAAGGGGTAATATTTGTCCTTTAGCATACAATGCATTAGTGCCCTCCAGTGGTGGAATGTTAAGGTTCCTTGCCCATCTCTACAGCAGAAATGGTAGGATTTTTCAGTTCATTAACCTAAGAGGAAGCCTGACATAATGGTTAGTGGAGTGACTTTGTGGGTAGAAAGATTGGAGTTCAAATCCTGCCTGAAACATTTATTAGTTCTTTGACCCTGGGCAAATCACATGGTCTCTTTGTGCTTCAGGGCTCTTATTTTTTAAATTAAGGAAGAATGGGAATTCGACCAAGAAGAGGAGTTGATAAAGGCAACTTCATTCATTCATTTTCTTTTAAAAATTTTTCTTTCTAAACTAAATGCCAAAAAAGAATAAAACATAGCAGTTAAAATAGATGAAATAGAAAATAATTATTATAAAATATATAAAAATTCTGCTATTAGCAGAACAGAAAAAGATAAAAATGAAATTGTTGATTTCTATAACATACAACTTAATTTTCTTTAAAGTCTATGAGTTCAGCCTGTATCTTTTAAAGCTTCTTGTTTATCTGTGCTTCTTTCAGAATGCAATTATGTTATTTTCTCTTCATTTTTAAATGAAATGCCTCAATGGCCTTCTTTTCTTTCTCTCTTTTTCTCTCTTTCTTTCTATCCCTTTTCTATCCCAAGTCACCCTTCAAACCAGGGGTCTGCAACTTTTTTGGCCGTGAGAGCCATAAACGCCACATTTTTGAAAATGTAATTCCGTGAGAGGCATACAATATGTTTAACACTGAATACAAGTAAATATTTGCATTTTATGTAAAAACAACACTTTTAAAGTACAATAAATCTCTGAACTATTTTCAATAATGTTATTACGTGCTAACCAATGATGAATAAAGTACATTAATGTGACTTCTGGTGCTACATGGTTTTTCTGATTATTAATAAAAATTATTCTGATTGTTAATCAAAAAACAAGACTTAATGGGGCACTATAGTACTGATATAACTGCACACATACATATAAAACTCCTTTACACTAAGAAAATTGCTGAAATAAAGAGAGAAAAATTCACGGAAAAATACTTTTTCCTCTCCCTCTCTCAAGTCAGGCAACAGGAGAAGAAAAAGCTGCCGGCCTGCTGGTTAAGCCATTTGGCCACATAAATTAAATAAGAGATCAGGAGATTACAGAAAATAACATGACTTGTGTGCAGGTATTAGTAAGTAGTGGGGGAATAGGATACCTTTTCATGGAAAACTGGCCAGGACACATCACACACATTTCCTGGTATTTTATCAGTGCTGCCTACTCAATCATTCTGTATCAAATGAAACAACTACTGGGGAGAAATGCTTCTCACTAATGAAGCATATGTAAAGATGTAATCTGACTATAGTTCTCCTTTAAGAGCAGGTAGAAAAGTTAAAAACAATAACAATCCCACAAATAGGGAGTGCAGACCCCATGAATGCACTGAGATAAAGCCAAGTAAATCAGAGGCAGAGGGGTAGAGAATGTAGACAAAAGTGATCAATCACTATACAGAACCCCAAGATGTCAGTAACAGGTGTGGAAAGAGTAAAAGGAGGGCAGAAGGAGGAACACACAGCACACCTACCAAGCCTAACTAAGGACCAGGATTTGTCTCGCGTGGCAATATCAATGAAGGGAGCTTCTATCTTAGAAGATAGTGGCGGTACTGAAAGGATTACGTGACGTATCACGTGATGCACAATGTCATGCGTGAACTGTTAGTTACTGTGCCATGGTTGACTTTATGGCTCCTGCAGAAAGAGCCAGATCTGGCCCTCAAAAGAGCCAGATATGGATCGAGAGCCATACGTTGCTGAACCCTGCTTCAAACCCTCATTTGGGAAAAAAATAAGGTAAAACAAAAACCTTATTCATGGAAAACAAATTTTCACATTGATTGAGTCATTAAAATTATATCCTATTATGATTTTTTAATCCATATACCTGTTGTCAAGAGGTGGGTAAGATGCTCCATTTTCCTGTTGCTGGAATGATGGTTTCTCATTATATTGATCGGAGTCTTTTAAGTTGATTGCTTTTATATACATTGTTGTTTTGGTTCTGTTCGTTTCATTCTCTATCAGTTCAAATAGGCTTTCCTAGGTTACTCTGAAACCATCCATTTCATCATTTCTTGCATTATAATAATTTTCCATTATGAATAACTATAATTTTTTAGCAATTCCCATTTGATAGGCATTCCATTATTTTCTAGATTTTTTTTTGGTACTACAAAAAAAAGTTCTCTTATAAATATTTATTGTACATATGTATTCATTTTCTCTGTTCTTTATCTCTTTGAAATATAGGCCTAATAGAGTATAGTGGTAGTGGGATATGGACAGTTTACTGATTCTTTTGGCATACTTCCAATTTACTTTTAAGAATTGCTGGTTTGCTCCTGTCTCCTTCCTTGTATGGGGCCTTTGGATCACCACACTTCTGATACCACTGCTCTACTGCTGTGTCCTGTCTTGGATGGCATTTTAATTGTTTGTACCATTGCTCTGTGGTGTGTTAGTTAAAAACACCTGGGGTTCTATTTGGAAGGATTGAACCTCAATATAGTGTTTGACAAACTTCTGTGGACCTGTGGGGGTCCTTAAAACTACATTTCCCGTGGTCCAACGGGTTTCATGGGTTTCCTGTTTTGGATGATGTATTAAAGGTGAGGGAGTGTTTTAAGTAGGGGGGAGTGACTTGGAACTTCCTCTTTAGTTACCTGAGATCAAGGAGAGAGGAAGGTAAATGGCTGAGGTGAGGCTGGAAGAGGTTTTTCTTACAGGCTCGTGTTCAGTTTATCTCTATCAGCATGGCTTTTATTAAAATACTATTCTTCCTTTTGATCTCAACCATCATCATTTTTAATCATAACAGTGGGTAGCCTCAGGCAAAACTCTTTAGACACCCCTACACTGGGAATTACTACAATCCTGTTGATCAAACTGTTTTTCCACTTTTTCCTACCCCAGCTTATGTCCTTTCCATATTACCACAGGGTCCTGGAAATTTTTTTGCATGTTCTTCTACTGGATGGAGAGATTTATAGTTGGTTCTTCTTGGTTTTCTTTATTAGTTTTGGTATACTTTAAATATTTACTGTATGATCTTTGTGGAGGAATACTGGATGTTTATGAGAGATCTTGGCTCATTTAGTTCCTAACAAACTGCCATTTATACACAATTACTTCTTTTACTTCCCTAATAGTATAACAAGTTGCACTGTGCTCTGTAATGTGGATTTATAGATTATATTACCCAGATATAACTAAACTAAACCTCAGAATATGGACATGTACTTTAAAAGATTCCAATAAAGAAATCTGAAGTTGAAGATAATACTAGAAATAGAAACCTATGTGAACAATAAGAAAATGGCAGACCCCTGTTCTATTTCTGGTGCAAGCTCTTTGTCGGCTACCTTACCAGATAAAAACAATGATGATCTAATCAGCTCTGACAAGAAATTGTTCTAACAATTTCAACATTTTCCTGAAGATTATTTGAAACATGGGCTTAAATCCACTATCATTAACAATGAACCTTGCCCTTAGTGGATATTGTGGGAAGAGATATTATCTGATACTAGCACAAATCCATTATAATTTGTAAGACATTGCAAAACTAAGCTTTGGTTAACAAAAATGCTGTGTATGCCAAACAATAAAGCTTTCATAATTGTATACTTTAGAAATTGAATTTTCTAAGCTGCTTACTTTTTTTTCTAAACAGTTTTAGTTGTTTACAAAACAATTTGTTGTAAATCTAAAATTTCAACTCCAAATATTTTGTAAGAACAACTGGTTGATGCGAAGGCAGATGGAAATTTACTAGCCAAATTTCAAAAAAACCCTTTGCTTAATTATTGGATAGGATAGAAAAATCAATATAATGATTTAGCAAATGTAGCCAATGATGTACTTCTTCCATTTAGAGTGATATATTTTTGTGAGATATCTTTTTCAGACATGGGAAGCTATTTAAACTTTATATAAAAATAAATGGCACTTAGAACTTTTAAATAGCAGTATAATGAAGTGTAAAACTAAATAAAAAAAAAAACAAAACATTCAGGGGGACAGCTGGGTAGCTCAGTGGATTGAGAGCCAGGCCTAGAGATGGGAGGTCCTAGGTTCAAATCTTGCCTCAGACACTTCCCAGCTGTGTGACCCTGAGCAAGTCACTTCACCCCCATTGCCTACCCTTATCACTCTTCTGGCTTGGAGCCAATACTCAGTATTGACTCCAAGATGGAAGGTAAGGGTTTTAAAAAACAAAACAAATAAAACCATTCAATCATATTATTTCAATGAAAATATTTTAATAATACTATCTTGGTGAGAATAAAAGATTTTTATACTATCAGCAAAATAAAACTTATTTAAAATGTTTTCATCTCCATGTCTTCCTTTAAAATATTTTTAATGTATTTTATAATACACATTATAAATAGGTATATGTGTATGTAATCAGGAAATGTATTAAATTTTATCTTGTTCTTGTTCCCTGAACAACTAACTCCATCTAGTTACTATAGTAAATTTATAAATAGCCAATATAAAGGGGCAATAGCAGAATATAAGATTATAAAGAGGAACTTGGAAATCACATATAAACTGTCCAAAAGAACAAAGAAATACAATTTACAAATTATATCATATATAAACCAAAATTCTTATCCTGACAATGTGTGCTGAGGAAGGGGAATCCATCTAGGTACCACCGTCAAAGTCTTATGATATGTAAGGTTTTATGATACATATTAGATATTATGATATATACATTTCAGCTAAATTCTAGACCTGCAACTCTCCAGAGCAGCAGAACATCAAAAAGTTGCTGATAACTTTGAGACAAGGTCTTTGAAGTTTAACAAATAACTTGGAGGTGATTTGGATATGTTACTGAACTAACTAAAGATGGCATAGACAAGAACTGGTTTGTTTTCCCCAAAAACTATACAAATGAGACCTTAACTCTTGCCCCTGAGCTATCTTTCTTCTTTTCAGGTCCAAGCTGCCTAGTGCTCCCAACTCTAATCCCTGATGACATGGGTGATATTCTCTGCCTCTTCTCTTTCTCTGTACTCTTCCTCATGTTGCTTATTTTCCTTCACCATTACATCCTTCATAGCCAAGCCATCTTCCTCTGAACCCACTGCTGCCACTTATCTTGGTACTCTCTGTGGCTTTTAAAGTGTGGTTTCTGCCCTATTTCCTACTGTCAATCATGATATTCCCCAGTACTTACTGGGTGAGTAAAGTGGGGAAGCAGTTCCCTGGGCACTCAGTGGAGGGAGGGGCACAGAATGTGATCTCTGGGGAGGGGAGGGCATGGGCATGGCACTTAGTCTGGGGCATTCCATTTCTAAAAGGTTCCCCATCACTGCTCTAGAGTTGAGACTTTAATTGGAATTTCTACTTCAATTATGTAGAAGATCTCTTTATGCAATATTGAATGAGGGAATATGAGTATTGGGTTCAATAGTGCTCCTCTTTCCCCTGACCCTGCCATTAATTAGAAGAGATTGTTGAGATCATCTAAAGTTTAACTTGTACTTCAGTAATACTTATTATCTATCTTTCTAATCTCTAGAGTAATTTAATCTACCCCTTCATTTTATAGATGAGGACATGAAGGAAAAAAGAGGTTAAGTAACTTGCCCAGGGTCACATAATTAGGATCTGGGGAGAGAACTGAACTCAGATCTTCATGAGAATTTGAGCACTTTTCCCACTACATCATGATGCCTTTATAGGTTCTACTGGATGACTTACAGTGAAGGGGAACCTAATATATCTCAAGGCAGCCAGCACCACCTATGGACTAGGGTAGGATTTAAATGTGAGAAGGAGAGTGGGGTGCTGGGAATAATAGTTTTAGGATACAGAAATTCTAATTACACACTAGTAAATGTCTATGACTAAGTATGTTAAGAGACAAGACCTGGTCTCCATTCAAGAGAAATCCCTTTACTAGATGGCATATAACAAGCAAGAATTCAGTTGTTTGCAATGTGGAGAATGCTTCCCAATTCCATTTTTTGGTTGAAGTTCCTGAAATTTTGCATGCTAGTCTTCAAATCCCCAAAGGAAACTACATGAAAATGGAGTGGCAATCCCCTACTAGAAAAGAGATAGCCAGGCTGAGCATTAGGAGATCTAAATCTATTTCTGTTCAACCACATTTGACCTCCATCAAGGCAGAATAACTACCTCAAACCTTATCTATGTAAGGATAATCTTTGGCCTTCATCTCTGAAACCTGCCTGCCTCTCTAGAGTCTGGCAGTAGATTAGATAACACTGGCAAAACGGCTTCTAACTGCTATGATATCAGGATACCCTTTACTCCCCACTTAGAATAATCCTGGAAATCATTCCATAATAGCTGCTATTAAAGTATCTTAATATGACCATTCCTAATGAAAGGTATGAAGTGTCAGCTGAAGATTATAATGAGCAATTAGTTTGGGAAGGGAAGGTGGAGGATGTGGGAGGTAGACAGGAAAGGAAAATGTACAAAGGGAAACATTAAACCATTCTTCTTTTTTTTTTTTAAACAAACTCTTGGAATAGACATGACCATATTTAACGTTCTATCTCTTTCTTTATTGTTGTCTTTCTGTCTGGGCCTCTTTTTTTCTCTATTGATTGTTTTATTGAAATTTAAAATTGTTTTATTCAAGTTTGTTTTAAACAAGATACTTCAGTGAATGGACTCTTCCCTAGGAATGATTAAATTCATGGGTCTATAGGGCCTAAAGGCTGATTCTAACAGGGTCCAAGATCAGGTAAAACTGAGTAATAACACCAAACCTTTGACATGTTAAGGGAGTTATCAGAGATGGTGGTGTTGAGTAGGGTATGGGCCAATGAAGTGGAATTCTGCAAAGAAGGGTGGTTTCATTCTTGAATTTCTTGGGGTATAATTCTAATGGTCACCTAATAGTCATTCTAAAGGTCCACACAAGCCAAACTCACTGCAAATCCTTACATAAATTACTCCATTTTCTGACTCAGATAATTTTGACAGGTTCTTCCCATTCCTAGAACTTTTTTTCCTTTCTTATCTCTGTCTCTTGGGGTGTCTGTCTTCTATCCAAGTCACTGTTGCAGTCCCACTTTAAAAAAAAAACTTTTCTAGTCCTTCATAACATTAGTGCCTTCCCTTTGAAACTATCTTCTAGTTTTTTCCCAAATATATTTTGTTTGTACATAGTTCTTTGCTTGTCATCTCCTCTATTAGATTGTGAGCTCTTTGAAGACAGAGACTACTTTTGTCTTTATTTGTATCTCTAACAATTAGCAAAGTGCTTGGTATATGACAATCAATAAATAAATGTTTTTTGTCTATATATCCATATGTGGTTATTGTTGGGTTGACTTCTTGGAGCCATATTTTAATAGACAAATTTAATAGTCAAATTTTAGTGAGTTCAGAGGAAAGGAAACCAATATGATGAGGAATCTGGAATTAAAGTCATATGAGAATCAGTTGAAGGACCTAGAGTTGTTTAGCCTGAAGATATTAAAAAGCAGATCATCAGAGCTAACCTTGACAACTCATTTCAGGTGTACTAGCTGCCATTATTCTTCCCCATATATAATTTAACTGATTTAATATGAATTTATATACTTCTTGCTTCATCTCATGGGAAAGTGAAAATAGCTGATTATAATACTCTGTAAATGGACTATGTAAATTTCACTAGAGGAGCATCATAGGTGTGCTCTCTTTATGAAAAACTAGGTATACAAAATTGAAGTAAAAAATGTACTGAGTGCTCCCTCAAATTTGAAGCTGTGCTTACAAAATAGTTTAAGAATTTTTTCAGTATACATACACACCCTGCATCAAGGTATTTATCTGTCTGTTTTGTACATTATTGTTTACATGTCTTCCTCATTAGATTGTGGCATATCGTAGAAACTTAATATATGCTTGTCAACTTGACAGTACCATTAAGGATAGATCACCCTAATTTTCTTGCATTAAAGAGTAGGAATTTGGTTAAAATTTTAGGCATTTGAAAATAATATCTTATGTACCATTGATTTTTTCCTATCTTAAATATTTTGAAAATTTAGTTCAGCAAACTTTTATTGGTCAACCCAACTGGATATATGCTAACACTTATTAATGTAAATAGTAGTTGTAGTATATAAAATATTGGAATAAGGATGATACTTGGTTTGTCTCATCCATCTTCCCCAGTCCATCTAGCAGGAGGTTGTAGTAAGTTGACCAAGGTTTAGACATGTCATTCCTTTCCTTGCCAAGGTTCAGTGGCTCCCTATTACTTCTAGGATAAAATAGAAACCCATCCATTTGGAATTTCTAGCCCTTCACAGTCTGGCTCCTGTTTATCTTTCCAAGATCAATTATATATTATCCTTTCTCAATCCCACTAAATTTCAGTCAAGCATTATAACTTGCTGTTTCTCATTCATTGTATTTCTCCACCATCCTGCGCCTTCATACAGATTTCACTCCATGCTTGGAATGCCCTTTCCTGCTTTCTTTAGTTGCTAGTTTTTCCTCTTTGAAATTACTTTGCATTTCCTATTTTCTTATCTCTGTATATGTTGCTCTCCTTGTTCCTGCCTCAGTAGAACAGAAGCTCCTTCTGCACAGGGATCGTTCTATGTTTGGCTTTGTGTTCTCAATGTCCAGCACAGTGTCTGGTGCTGAAGAAATACTTCATAATGTTTGTTGAAATGAATCCAAC
Source organism: Gracilinanus agilis (assembly GCF_016433145.1). NCBI lineage: Eukaryota > Metazoa > Chordata > Mammalia > Didelphimorphia > Didelphidae > Gracilinanus > Gracilinanus agilis. Next base: position 101,632,065 of record NC_058130.1, read on the forward strand.
TGAAGCTGTATATGATTTTGTTTTTCTTTGTATAGTAAAGATCAAGGGAAATACTGCACCAAGCTATGGAACAGGGGTAAGCAGGAAAGAACTAGAGATAGATTAGTACAGACAGTGGATTTTATCTTTTCCTAGATTAAATTTCCTATAGAATTGTCTTCATTTTTACAAAATCCCTTAAATTCTTTAACTTTTCAATCAACAGTCATCTACACTTAAATTAAATTTGTATAGATTCAAGAATTTGATGAGCAGATATTGAAGGATAACAGGCTTCTCACATACTTACAACACAACACCCCACACAATAATAAAAACATCAAAGACAGACATATTGCTACAAAACTGATCAAATAAAAATCAACCAAAATTTAAAAAGAAACAAAGGAAAGAGTGTTGATATAATATTTTGGACTCTAGAGAAATTAAAACAATTAGAGAATCAGATGCAATTAAGAAGGAAACTGAAACCTTTTAAAACATCCCAAGAAATTTCTGTAAATAGATACATTAAGAAATTAAGCAGAGATTTAAAATGAAAAGGAAATTGTGAGAACTAACAAGAGGAGAATTTTAAGAAAAAATGGAAAATTCATGTTTTTTTCCATAATAATTTAAAAATAATAACAAGAGTAAATAATTAAGGAAATGATTTATATGAAATATGCAATATAATGACAAATAACAACATAAAATCAATGGATTTGCTCTAAAGGGAAATGGAATTATACACAATGCAGAAGTATGAGAAATAGAGGATAAAAAAATCACTGAATTATCTGAAGTAATAGAAAACACATGGATTCAATTTACAGAACAAGAGGAATGATTATGATACAGTATTGTCAGAATTGCTGACAGTATATTTTATATTTAGTAAAATCATCAGAGTAAATTCCCTAGAACTATGGAACAATTGGAAAGAATATAATACAATAAAAAGAAAGAATTCACAAGACTCTAATAAGGAAACCCCCCCACACACACACACACAATTTTACATGTCTAGATAAAACATAGCTAAATCTCAACTGTACAATTAGGAAGAAAGAATACTGGAATCTACCTAAAGTAATGAATGTCACAAGTAATGAGTAAATCACTTTCTGAGGACTGATAATTAGGTACACAGTGGGAGGACTTTCCAAGGAAGAAAAGGGAGGACTAAATTGCTTGAAATATTGAAGTGCAAAGTTAAGAAGCATGTGAATTTGAACACAGAATTATCTGTTCAGGGGAAACAATTAACATGCTTTTTTGAAAAGAGATAAAAGTTTGAGAAAGAAAGAGCTTTTACATTTTAAAGGGATTCATATCCTATTAAAGGGATGCCTTTGAAAACAGACAAATCTCTTAGCCAAAAAAGATTTTCCAAACAAACAATCTAAAACAATTACTAATAAAATGAGAAAACCCTCAGATTATTGTTTTGGATGAATATAATTAGTGGTTTTTATAAAGAGAAATAGGGAAAAATAATAGGGGAAAGGTAAGAAAGAAGTTCAAGGAAGACCAAAAGCAAAGGTTTTATTTTTGGTAAAGGCAAATTCAAATTGAAATTACCTACAAGATAATTAATTTAAAAAACACCTTTCTTTATAATGGCTCTTTTTAGTTTCATAATATAAATAATATGAATTAGTGAGCATATATTTTTATTTAGATGCTCAAAATAATTATAGAACATAGTGGAATAACAAAAGTAATATCTATCTTGACCATTTCATATTTATAAAAGAAATAGAAATATTGATTCATACCTGTACTCATTTAATATAATGCATATCATTAAGAGAAAATAAATAATAATAACTAATATTTAAATGCTTTATGTTTTGCTGAGTCATTTATATCGGTAAATCAGTTAACAAGCATTTTCTATGTGTCAGACACTGAGCTAAGAAGTAGTAAAGGAAAGAAAACAAAAAGATAATCTCTACTTCAAAGGAGCAGGTAGTCTGATGGGGGAGGCAACATCCGAATTACTTACAAACAAGTTACCCAAAGGATCAACTGGAAATATCTAAAAGGAAGGCACTAGAAGTAAGAGGAGAAGGGTTGAGAAAGCCCTCCTTTAGAAGGTGGGATTTTAGCTGAGCTTAAATGGAAGCTAGGGAATCCAGGAGACAGAGATAAGGAGTGACAACATTCCAAGCATGAAGGACAGCCATTTTGGTTATTCATCTTTAAAAAAGGACATCATTTTTCACTGTTTCTCTTGATTATTTCTTCATTTTTAAAGCTTTTCAGCTTACACGTGCTTTCCTTTTTACCTCATCATTGCTTTTTGGTTGACCTTCAACTTTAATTCTTTAAGTAATGTAGTAAAATATAATTTGTAACCTTAAATTTCACTGGAAGAATGCTACTATAAAAGACATGGTCTTTTTTCCCTTCTGGGATATACCTATAGTGGTTAAAGAGATGTAAAATTTCCCCAAGGTATTCTTGCCTTCTCTATTTTTATTCAATTCTGGATGCCACTCATTGTATATTTCCAGCTTTTGTACAAGTATGCATTGCAGCTAGAGGCCATACTACATAGAGTAAAAAAAAGTGCTGAATTCAAATTTGACCTCAGACATCTACTAGTTGTAGTTGCATGATCCTGAAGAAGTCAAGTCACAGATTCTTCATTAGTGCAATGAAGATAATAATGACATCTATCTCACAAGGTTTTTGTGGGCATCAAATAGGATGATGTATTAACAAGTGTTTTGCAAACTGTCGTGTAATGTATAAATGCTAACTATTATTATTGATGGGTAAATGCTATTAGTCTTCTATCATGTAGAAGGATGATAGAAATACTTCACATAGTTGGTTTTGTACAGATAGTTTAGTTGGACTTTTTTGAGTTATTAGATATACCATTTAGGAGGCTATATACTTTTCTAGGACTTTGAAGTAATCAGCATAATTTCATCAGCAAAAAGGAATATCTGGAGGACATAATTTTTCATAGGGAGTCCTTTTATTTGGAACCATCTATTGGATATCCTTTAGCAAGCATATTTCTCTATTTTGATAATCGATTAATATTAATAAAAAGATCATTAAATGAATGAATGAATGATACATTGATTAAGCACTTACTTTGTGCAAGTCACTATGCAAAACACTGGATATATAAAGAAAAAAGGAAGATAATCTGAAGGTCTCTCTGAAGGAGGTCAAACTGTAATTAGAGGAGTCTGTATATTAAATCTATTGCTTTATCTCTCAGGGCATCTTATATTATTTTAACATATGAATATACAATGCTTTGATGGAGAAGACCTTTTAAAGTGGCACTTAGCTTTACTGAATTAAATGCATTAAAATCAATAGAAAACAAATTCAACTGGATCTTACATTCTTTACATCTTTTAGACAAATGTTTATTTTTTACAAATATGATCAGTTATAAGAATATCATTGATAAAAACCATTCTCTTTTCCTCTAATACTTTCATCAAATACACCCTTGATGGCTGTTTAGATTATTATTAAGCAGTAAAAAAATTGGAAACAGATATTTGTGCTGGAAATGATTGATTTATTGTCTTCAATTTTTTGCTACCATAAAAGAGCTGCTAAAATATATATGTATATATTTATGTTTATATATCCTTTTCTTCTTTATTTGGTAGCTTTAAGGAATGAATCCAGTGTTGTATCATTGAGTCAAAAGGAATGCACAGGGGATTCTGGGAAGATGGTGGCATAGTTGGAGCAAATATTAAAACCTCCATACCCTTTCCACACCGAGGTAGAAAACAATAGATTTCAAGAAGAAAGAGGACCAAATCTAACAACAGGACAGAGCAGGGGGATCCTACTGCTGGATAGGTCAAGAGGTATGCCAAGAAAAAGACTTGAATTCTTGAATATTTGGGTCTGAGGATACAGAAGCAGAATCCCAGGACACCTCCCCCACGGGGTGTGCAGAGTCTCCAGCAACCCCTGAAATCTCTAGGCAGGTGCACCAGCCTGGAGAGAGGGCCTTGCTAGCACTAGACTCTGGGAGTTGAACACAGGCACCAGGGAGGTGACTAGGAGAGAAAGCCAGAGAAACACAGTAAAAACACTTGGAAGATGTCAGCTTAAATAGAGCAAAACTTCAGACCTACTGGCTTTACTACACCAATATAGAGAACAGAACTCTTCAAAGGAAAGAAAACTATGTCTAACAGCTGGACAGAGCAGGGGGACCCTACTGCTGGATAGCTCAGCAAAAACACTCTTGTACCCCCCCCTCCTTTTTTCTCTCTCTCTCAAGGTTTTAGCCTCAGGGCACATTAAGCAAGACAGACTAATCCAGGCTTAATCCCATCAATTGGACTGACAAGAAGTCTTCAGAGGGCAGGGAAACTCCAACAACCCTCCACCATAGATTGCATAGAACTAACTACAAACTTCCATTGCCAGCTGGAGGAAGATCTTTCATCAAAGCTCACTAAATCCATCTGCTTAAACTAGCAGAACAGAAAAGGAAAATATATGAGTAAACAACAGAAAAAGAGAAAGGAAATGACAATTGACAGCTTCTTTCCAGGGAGCAAGAAAAATACAGCAAATGAAATAGAAGAAGAGGAGGAAGCTCCATCAAATTGCACACAGGCTTTGGAAGATCTCAAAATTCAATTAACTCAAGAACTTCAGGAACTCAAAAAACAATCAAGAGAGGCTGAAGACAGTTGGAAAAAGGAAATACATGAACTAAAATAAGAAAATAATGCCTTAAAAGTGAAATTGACCAGCTCGAAAACAAAGTAAAGAAGGCAAAAGATGATCTACAAAGAAAATCATACCAGAAGGAGAAGGATGACCAAAAAGCCAGGGATGAAATTCAGTCTTTAAAAAATAGAACTCAACAACTAGAAGCAAATGACTTCCCAAGGCAGCAAGAATATTTAAAACAAAATGAAAAAATGAAAAATTTGAAGAGAATATGAAACACCTCATTGATACAACCAAAGATCTGGAGAACAGATTTCAAAGAGACAATTTAAGAATTATTTGTCTATCAGAACATTATGACAAAAGAAAAAGTTTGGACACTATCCTACAGGAAACCAAGAAAACTGCCCTGACATTCTCAAGCAATAGGGAAAAGTGGAAATTGAAAGAACCCACAGATCACCTCCTACATTTAATCCAAACTGACAACTTCCAGGAATATTATAGCCAAATTCAAAAACCACCAGATAAAAGAAAAATATTACAAACTGCTAAGAATAAGTCATTCAGATACCAGGGAACCACAGTTAGGTTAACACAGGATCTGGCTGCATCTACACTGAAGGACCAGAGGGCATGGAACATAATATTCCAGAAAGCAAGAGACTGGGTCTACAACCAAGAATGAACTATGCAGCAAAACTGACTATATTTTTGCAGTGGAAAGTATGGTCATTCAATAAAATTGAAGACACCCAAGCATTCATAAAGAAAAAACTAAACTTAGAGAGTTTGCTGACAAACACAGAACTCAAGAGAATCACCATAAGGTAATTAAGAGAGTGAGGTGGGGGGGGGGGAAGAAAAAATCTTTTCTTTAAGGGACACAATAAATTCAATCAATTTGTATTCCTAGAAGAAAAGAAAATTTTAGTGGGGAGCAAAGCAACACTAGGAAGGGAGAGGGCAAGGAGGGGGGTAGCTTAAAAAGACCCTAAAGAAGAATAAGAGGGGAATAAGAAGGGGGAGGGGAGAATGGGAAATACAATAAGGGAGGGAATCAGGGGAACTGATTAAAAACAAACCACGGTTATAGAAGGAAATAGTGAAAGAAGAAAGGACAGGACAAGGAGAGAGAATCAAATTGTTTGGGAATACACAGTTGATAATTATAACTCTGAATGTGAATGGGATGAACTCACTCATAAAATGGAAGGAAATAGCAGAGTAGATTAGAAACCAAAATCCTACCATATTTTGTCTACAAGAAACACACATAAGATAGGCAGACATACATAGAGTAAAAATGAAAAGCTGGAGAAAAATTTTTTGACTTCAACTGAGAAAAAGAAAGCAGGAGTTGCAATTATGATTTCTGACAGAGCCAAAGTAAAAATAGATATGGTTAAAAGAGATAGGGAAGGTAATTACATTCTAATAAAAGGCAGTATAAACAATGAAGAAATATCAGTACTCAACATGTATGTACCAAACGGTATAGCATCCAAATTTCTAAAGGAGAAGCTAGGGGAGCTCAAGGATGAAATAGATAGAAAAATTATACTAGTGGGGGACCTCAACCTTCCCCTATCAGATCCATATAAATCCAACCAAAAATAAATAAGAAAGAGATAAGGGAGGTGAATGAAAAATCAAAGTTAATAGATATACGAAGAAAAAAATAGGTACAAAAAGGAATAAACCTTCTGTTCAGCAGCACATGGAACATTCACAAAGATTGACCATATTATAGGGCATAGAAACATGGCAAACAAATGCAAAAAAGCAGAAATAACAAATGCCACCTTATCAGATCATAATGCAATAAAAATAGTTATTAGTAAGGTTACATGGAGAGGCAAACAAAAAAAAAACTAACTGGAAATTAAATAATATGATTCTCCAAAATCAGTTAGTTAAAGAACAAATCATAGAAATAATTAATAATTTCACTGAAGACAATGACAATGATGAGACTTCTTAGCCAAAGCAGTTCTAAGGGGAAACAGATTAGGGAGGGCAGAGGTTAATGAATTGGGCATTCAACTTAAAAAACTAGAAAGCAATCAAATTAAAAATCCTCAGATGAGGACTAAATTAGAAATACTAAAAATAAAAGGAGAAATTAATAAAATCAAAAGTAAAAGAACTATTGAATTAATAGATAAGACTAGAAGCTGGTATTTTGAAAAAAACAGGTAAAATAGACAAAGTACTAGTAAATCTAATTAAAAAAGGAAAGAAGAAAACCAAATGAACAGTATCAAAGATGAAAATGTAGACCTCACCTATAATGAAGAGGAAATTAAGGCAACCAGGACAACATTGTACACAGAGATGGATACAGTGTGGTAAAATTGAATTTAATAGACTTCTGGACTAGCAGCAACACAATGACCCAGGGGAATTCTGAGGAATTTATGGAAAAGAACACTTCCCACATTCAGAGGAAGAACTACAGGAGTGGAAACACAGACGAAAAACAACTGCTTGAACACATGGGTTGGTGTGGACATGATTTGGGAAGTAAACTCTAAATGACCACCCTAGTACAACTATCAATAATATGGAAAAAGGTCTTGTTCAATAACACATGAAGAAAATATTGAAAATGAGCATCGGATAAGGAACAGGGTTGGGGTGGGGAGAGAGTAAGAACATGAATCATGTAACCATGAAAAAATTTTTTCTAAAAAAATAATATTAAAAAAAAGGAATGCACAATTTTATAGCTCTGGGGAATAATTCCAAATGACTTTCCAGAATGCCTGGACCAGTTCACAATTATATCAACAGTATATTAATGTACTGTTTTCCCACAATCCCACCAGTATTTGTCATTTTCCTTTTTTGTCAAATTTCCTAATTTGATGGAACTGAGATAGAATTTCGGATTTATTTTAGTTTGCATTTATCTAACTATTAAATTTAGAGAATTTTTCATGTAGATATTAACTTCAATTTCTTCCTGCAAAAATGGTCTGTTCATGTCCTTTGACTATTATCAATGGGGAAATTGTATTTTTTCTTATAAATTTACATCAGTACCCTATATATCTTAGAAATGAGTTAAGAGAGAAACTTGCACAATTTTTTTTTTCTCATTGTCCTGACTCTTTTCTAATTTTAGCTGCATTGGTTTGCTTTGTGCAAATCCTTTAATAATTCTTTGTAATCAATACTGTCCTTTTTAAATTTTGTAGTCTTCTCTGTTCCTTGTTTGGTAATAAATTCTTTTCTTATCTCTAGTTTTGATAGATGATTTCTTCCATGAAGTTTCTAATTTATTTATGAAAACATCCTTTATGTCTAACTCATGTACACATCTGGAGCTTTTCTTGTTATAAGATATGAGCTGGATTCTATACCTAGTTTTTGCATATTTTTTTCAGTTTTCCCAACAATTTTTGTGAAGTAGTGAATTCTTGACCTAATAGCTCTGTATAAAAACATGATCCATTTTTCCTATGGCTGTCATTATATTGACTGAGTATTGAAAAATATGGCAATTTAATTTGGAGAGGTATATGGAAATTATTAATAAATTTCCCAAATTTCTCATATTCAGCCCCAGATGTTGGCATATCAGCTACAATTATTTTCATGGTGACTTTTTTCATATACTTGTCCTGAATGCTGCAATTTCAGATTAGTAGGTGTCCTATAAAATAATTTTCTTATTTCTTTGGGCTACATAATACAAATAATTCTGCTAATTTGTAGAATTATAAGCTGGTGCCAACATTTTTAATATTGTAGAGTGAGTCACAGGACTGATTTTGTATTTTGACTTAGCTATTCCATTGCCAGGACTTTCAATCAAAAACATCAGAAAAACAGGAAAATGATGTATCTGTACAGAAATATTCATAACTGTTCTATTTCTAGTACAAAAGGAAACAACTTCTATATCTAACAATTGGAAAATGACTGAATAAATTATGACACACTAATGTAATGGAATATTACGGGGCTGTCAAAAATGATAAATATGAAACATTCAAGAAAATATGGAAAGATCTTTAGAAGGTGAAGCAGAGAAAAATCAGTAGAGCCAGGATTACACACATATTTATTACCACTTCAGTGGTTTTCTTTAAAAAAAAATCATGCAGGAAAGAAGAAAATAAAGTAAGGTCAAAGTTGGCATTACTTCAAGCAATTTTAGAATGGGACACAGAAAAATTCATGTTCCTTTTGTGTTTTAAGTTGTTAATTCATTTGGTTTCTCTTATAGGCTAAGGATTTGGGTTAATATTTTTGTCTTCTGCTTTGTAAGTTTATTTGAGTCTAAGATTTATTACAGAGAAGATACTCTGATGATCACTATAAAATCTCTCTCCATACATGGCCATCCTTTGACTACATGTCACTGCTTCAGTAATTATCATAGTGAATTGCAAAAAGTAGCTGCTGAATTAATTTCTGATGATTCATTAGTTGACAGTTAACAAGCTGCATAGATCTGTTGAATCCTATATAACCTAGATGATCCTTTTAGTTTATAGGAAGTCAGAGAGAGATTAAAGATCATTGTTATGATATTAAAAGGGGAAAGTAGATGAAAGGTAATAAATATTTGTATAGCACCTCTTAGGTGCCAGGTTCTGTGTTTTTCTTTTAAAAATATGTATATTTTGTATATTTCATTAAATATTTGCCAATTACATGTATATAATTTTAACATTCATTTTTTAAAAATTGAGTTCCAAATTAATTCTCTTTCTCCTTCCCACCCTGCTTCAATCCCTGAGAAGGCAAATGATTATGCATGTGAAGTCGTGTAAATATATTTCCAAATTAGCCATCTTGCAAAAGAAAATACACACACACACATGCAATTCCCCGAATATAAAATATAAAAATTATGCTTCAATGTATACTTAGAATCAACTTTCAGTTCCTTCTCTGAAGATCTTAATGGAAAGGCTTCAAGTACATTTTATTACAGATAATGCTTGCTCTTGGTTTCAGACAAATACTACTTATTACTTTATGAATGGCTATTGATTCACATGTTTTCTAATATTTTTACATAGGAATAAGTGTTAAATTTTACCAAAAGCTTTTCTACATCTATTGAGATAATCATATGATTCTCGTTTTTACAAAAATGAATAACATGGAAATAGGTACTGAGTGATAATGCATGTATAACACAGTAAAATTGCTTGTCAGTTCTGGGAGTAGGGACAGAAGAAGGGAAGGAGAGAATATGAATCATGTAACCATGAAAAATACTTAAGGATTAATTTTTTAAATGAATGTAATGATATAGTAATTTTCATTTTAATTTAAAAATATATTTTACACAACTTTAAAGAACTGTATATATATATGCTTATAACTTTTAATATTATACACATAGATGTATATTTCAACACATGACATATACATAAAATTTGAATTGTTTTTCTTTTGCTATCTTCTTTTTGTCTGTCAAATCACCTCCTTGGTGTTTGTATATGTATTTTCCTTTCTATAGACCTATAGTCAATAAATACGTAGTTCCAATTTTGCTTCACTTCACATAGCTTCATATGTTTCAAGTTTATTTATATTCTGCAAATTTATCATTTTAATGGCATCAAAGTATTTCATCAAATTGGAATGATATGTGGTATGCTATAGTTTTTCAGCAATTCACCAACTGTTATATATTAAGGTTGTTTCAAGTTCTTTGCAATTGCACATAATGTTGTCATATATATTTTTGGTGGGATGGGCTCATTTCTTTTTTCTCTAACAAAGCTCCAAATACCTATAGTAGTTAAGATATTTTGGGATGAAGACTGCTATCTCAATTTCTTTCTATTTTATTTTCTCCTAGATCTGGGAGAATCCATGCTTAGACAGAGGGAATGCATATAATATTGTAGCAATAGTTTCAGGGATCAGATCTCTTTTCCTCGACTATGTTAGCCCAGCAAACAGGAGGTACATACTAGAGTAACACCTGTTCTCCCTCTCTACCATTTCCCCTCATCTTTGGCTCTCTCCTTGGCACCCACAAGACATTTCCTTCTTCCTTTAAGTCTTGGAATGATGGATTCTGTCCAGCAACGGCAGCTGCTTAGTTTCTCTAGTCAGACTTTTTTAGAAGTTATTTTCCTTCTTTCTTTTTACTTTGTTTTTTTTTGGGGGGGAAGCAAAACATTATTTCCCATCATTCAATCTCTCCCTTTACCTTATTCTTCACAAACCTATTCTTTGTCTTTACCTTGATCTATAATCCTTCTGCCCGGTAGCCCAATGGAAGAACACAGGGGGTAAGGTGGGCAGCTCATAGGTGGCAGAGCTGTAGGGGAGGGGAGGGGAGTGCTTAGACCAGTCCTCTCCCCCTCTCTATACTTGCTGAGGACATTCCACAATTCAACTGCCTCTCTGCCCAGCAGCCCAGTGAGAGTGCTTCCTCCCTCCCCTGTGTGGGGTATGGTGTGGGGTGGGCCCTTTGGCATTCAGTGAGGGAACAGGACACAGCACATGGTTTCTAAAAGGTTCACCATCACTGCTCTAGGACATTCCATCAATCTCCTAAGCCTCTCAAATTCAACATATCCAAAACTTAACTCATTATATCTCTCCCTAAATGCTCTCCTATTCTAAAGTTTCCTATTCCTGTTGGGTACACAATCATTCTTCTACTCCATCAGGCTTGTAACCTTAATGCTCATTCTGACTATTTATTCAGTTGTAAAGTCTTATTTCTACTTTCACAATCTCTCATATATCTCCTTCTCTCTGCTCACACAGACTCCATCTTATCAACTTATGCTCAGTCTATTGCAATAGCTTTTCAGTTTTTCTCAGAGTTAAATCTCTTCCCCGTTCTGATCCATCTTCCACTAAGTTGCTAAATGATATTCCTAAAGTGTAGATCTACCTATACTACAGTATGTTTTCAGTTAACTCCAGTGGCTGGCTTCCTAAGACCTCTGGAATCAAATATAAATTCCCCTATTTAGCACTGAAAGCTAAACAACCGACTTCCCATCTTTTCAATTTTCTTGTATGCTATTCTCCTCAACACTCTATGTGACCTAGACATAATGCCCTACTCATTCAAAATACAACAAATTCATCTCTCATCTTCTTGCCTTTGTGCTGGCTGTCCTCTATGCCCAGAATGCATTGCTTTCTCAATTTCTTGGTTTCCTTCTAGATTCATTTTGTGTAAACTTCTACATGAACCTATTCCTGGTCACCCTAGTTGTTAGTGAACAACATCTACACAAGCTACCTTGTGTTTATTTTATACCTCATGTGTATATACTTATAAATCTGCATGATGGATATAAGCTCTTCAAGTTCAAGGACTATGGCACTTTTGTCTTTGTATACTCATTGCTGGCATGGCACTTGACATATAGTAATCATTTAATACATTTTTGTTGAGTGATTGACTTAATTTGTAGAGTAAAACATAGCTTTTAATGTTCTTCAAAGAAAATATTATATAGTCTTTATAGTCTCTAACTCAGAATTCTTTGATACTATTTTTGGTGTGAAAATTTCATTGTCATTACAGTGGCCACTAAAAGGATACTTTTTCTCTCTGATTTGATGAACACTGGCATCAATTGAAATGTTAAACAAGGATAATTTTTTTTTGCCAGATGTATTTTCTGGTATCATGGAAGTTGTCCCTGTGAAAGGACCAAGCAAAAGAAATGTTTTCCATTGATTGTACCAATGCTCCTATTCACAGATGACACTATATTCATTGCACACTGCCCCAGAACTCTAAAAAAGTCTCCTTGGTGAAATTAACAAAGAGAGTGCTCTGGCCACCCACACCAAAAACAATGAGGATAAGCAGTGCATCCTGCCCAGATTATGACATACAGCTGGACAGGCCCTGGGACATCTAATTTGTCCATCAATATGTATATCATGAACAAATGTTTCAAATGGATGATGAGCTGGGCTTAGAATTAAGCAGGTGGAAGAGATTGGGTTGCATCCCATTTGGGAAATTATGTGATGCTTTCAATGATCCCAAATTGCTTGCTAATATTGTAGCCTATCTCTTAAATATCACTCTTTGCTGGGTAATATATAGCTTTAAGTTCTGGAACAACACACTATTATAAGAATTAAATTGTTAGCAACCTGAAGAAAAGGTACATGGGAGGCATATTGGCAATGGATTGGCATGAAAAAATTTTCTGGAAAGATATCATTTAGCATTTGGACCCTGGGAGTGAGAGATAGGCCTATCGTGTAGTAGAGGGCAAAATGTGATGTATGAAACCTTCAGGACTGCTTTGGAATCTTTAGGATGCACAAAGAATGTGATCAAGGCTTTTAGGATGTCAGATATGTCATCATTTGAATTTTTTCTGTAAACAGAAGTGAGATTCACAAAGGTAAGAGAACAGGGAAGGATTGTGTGATATCAGGTTAAAAAGTAGACATTTAAATGAAATCACAAACCTTCAGAGTATCAGAGAAAATTGATGGTTTAACTTCTAAAGTTGGAAATTGTTAACATTATCACTGAATAACAATAACAATGACAATTCACATTTATGCATCCTTTTCCCAGATTCTTGATTTCATTACCATAAAGAGCTTAGAATGAGGAGTTTCTTATACCATTCAGATCTTCAATTATTTGGCAATTTATAGTGTTAGAAAGCTGTTGCCTTGGGATATTGAGATGCTAAGTGATTTGCCTAGGATCACATAGCTAACATAGTAGAGGTAGAACTTGAATCCAGATTTTTAGGGTTCTAAGACCAGCTCTTTCTCTTCTACTCCATCCTACTTCCCATGTAGCATTTTGAAGTTCAAAATTTCTTTCCTTCTCACAACCATTTTAGGTAGATAATGCAAGGACTATCATCTTCATTTTATAATTGAGGAAACTAGTCTCAGAGATGAAATCATTTGAGAACATGAACAAATCATTTAAACTCTCTGTATCCCATTTTTCTCATCAATAAAATCCAGGCTTTTGTAAAGATCAGTGATGTCAAACTCACATGGAAATGAATCTCTGCTGACTGCATTTTGATTTAGAAAACTACAAATTAACATTATCCATGTTCTATCATTTTTATTTATTTTGTCAAACATTTCTTAATTTTATTTTAATCTACTTCTAACAGCACTGTGGAATTTTAATGACTGAATTTGATACCTATAAGATTTTTAAATTTTTATCTATTCTGTCTATTTTCCATAATCCTATTGATGCTTCTTTGTATCTCCAAGGAGGGAGAAATCTTTAGTAGAGGCCGTGTTTAATTCTAGGGCTTTTTGTTCAGAAGTTTCCTTTTGTTATTTTCTATAGTGTGGTGTATTCATTTATAGCAAACACTCAAAATAAAACTTCCATTTATCTTTTTTTTTTCTGGAGACAAAACTCATTATAAAAATATACACAGCAAACAAGATTTAAGGCTAAGTAGTGCCAGTTAGGTAGGCAGTAGCAAGAGGGAGGAAATGGAGAAGAGATAAATTTACACAGTTCTATGTGGTAGCAAATTTGGTGCAGACAGACTAATATTTAAATGGGTCAGAGAGTCAGATACAGCTCCAACTGCTCATGATTATATTCAGTTTGGGGTAGCAGTGCTCTTCTTTTACAAAGTATTGGTCATGACATCTCTCCTTTTTCACTCCCATTCCTTTAGTGAGGTTCAAAAGTTCCTGAGCTTCCTCAGTCTTGCATGGCTTTTACTACCCATAATCCCTCAGTTTCTATTTTCAGCTAAAAAATGAAAAGTTGCACTTCCTATTAGGCCCCTTTCCAATAAGGGAACATGATCCTTGTATTTTGAAAAAATCTCACCTTTTGGAAGTTGAATTCATCACGATGTGCCAATTTTAACCACTTGTATTTTCTAGTCACACAAACACACAGGGCTCAATATATTCAAAGACAGTCATTGCTTGCTGAGATTCTCAGATAAAAGGGAGAATTTACATGCAAAGTGTGATTGTCATTATTTTTTCTATGTGGAAAGACTTTTATTTGTTTCCTTTTGGTGTGCACTGCTTTGTCAGACATTGGATTGAGAATCAGTTAATCCAGGGTTTTCAGTTGCCCAATATCCTATCACACTGACTGCCTCTGTGTGATGAACCATACAACAATCTATTGTTAAGAGGACTGCAGAAACATTGATTTAACAAAAACACTACTGATTTAAATGGTTTTGCATAGATATGATCTTTGTCCAATGCATCATTTTTGAGAAAAAAATATAGTTTGGTGACTAGAATAAAATTTCTCCTGATTTTAATCTTATTTTAAAAATATCTTTTTGAATAACTGATGGAAAGTCTTTTAAAGTACCATCACCTCAGATTTTCCATAGATGAAATATAGAGTTTAGAGTAAAGGGACAGCTAGTAGGTATTTTCTCTGGGTCTGCATAAAACCTGGTGCTGCAATTAGGCATTTTGCTCTAGCTCATGTCTTATTTCTTCCTTTCTTAGTTATATGATACCTTAACCTCTAGTTTGAAGCACTTCGCCCTGGTCAACGACTTGGGACTCTATAGCTGGACTCCTTTATGACTCCTCAAAGAGTTCTTTCTTTTCTTCAGCCCTTTTCAGGGCTGCTCAGCAAAACCATCTTGGCAGATAGGTTAAACCAGGTTAAGGGTAGCCATTGGGCTTCAAAGTCATCTATGAGTTAGAGGGATGCCCACCATAAACATGTAAAGGCTTCCCCTAGCAGAATGAGGGGGGTGCGGAAACAATTTGTTCCAACAGCCATGAAAGCAACTGAATCAGGTACCATGGAGTGCTTAAAGATTGGTTAAACATTGAAGATGCCAAGGTCATCCACTGCATCCTGGGCTATCACCAGTCATTCTGACTTTTGTCTTGCCACTAGACTGATGACTCTGGAAGAGAGAGTGAGGTTGATGACTGTGCAGCTCTGCTTCACTTAAATCCAATTCCCTTGCAAGTCAAGAAATCACCTTGTGACATCGATGTCCTCTTTGAAACTGAAGAATAATCAAAAACTTCCTAAGGAATTATAATTTCTTGTTTAAATTGACTGTAGTAGAAAGAACATCCTAAATGGGACTGAAAAGTTTCAGGTTCTAGAGCTGATAACTATCACTAATTAATTAGGTGCCCTCAAGATCATCAAATGTATTTAACTGAAACAATATTTGTTTCTACACATGTAGAATGAAAAGGAAAAGTTCTAGTAAATAGAGAACTGGTCTTGGAGTTATGAAGACCTAGGATCAAGTGTTATCTCAGTTATATACTGGTTCTATTACTCCTACTTAAATCACTTAACTTTTCTGTGTTCTAGGCAACTTGCTACATTGCAGAAAGTAAATGATAGGAATTGTTCAAGAGAATTTCCTCAATGGTAGTTCCTGTTCCAATGAAATAATGTCTTTTATTACTTTTGATACTCCACTCTGCAAAGGTTAAAATTAATTGTTGAACAATGATTATATGAAATTATGTGGTCACCAGTATTTATTATATCTTGAGTCAGATATTTATTTACAAATATTTACAAATAGAGAAGAGGAAGCAATAAAGAAAAGAAATGTGATGGGGATTGATAAGTTATCTACCTTATCAACCTAAATGTTTTGCTCTGGGTCTGCTTAATCCAGGCATAGATTAATTAGCTTTCAACCAGGAAGACTGGTGTGAGTAACCACATAGCCTCCTCCAAGATGGAAGCTAGTCTCTCCAGAAGCTAGGAAAGGGGTCAGCCTTTTACTCACCCAACAAAATAATCCAAGAGTCAAAGCCCAAGTAGAAGCCAAGCTCTGAGCCCATGATCCAAGCTGTAGTCTCCAGTGAAACTCCTTCAAAGACTATCTAAGACTATCTCTAGAAGACAATCTCTTCAGATTATCTTCTAAAAGACAATCTGCTCTGAAGAAGTTTGGGGCTTGCTTTTATGGTGACTTCTTGTCTCTTCCTGTCTTCACAGAGGCCAATCACAGTTTCCAAATTGTTTAGCACTGCACAAGTAGCAATGTTTGTAGGATCAACTTCTCACCTTCTGAAGGTTAAGTTCTCATCAAAAAGATTCACAGATTCCTGCAATGGTCAAAAAACATAATTGATGCATTAGGAATAAAATAGAAATAATTAATGAACCAATAGTGTATTATAATTGTGTTATGTAACTGTAGATTATAATGCAACAAGTAAAAATAATAAGCAGTAGTTTATAATCTGAATGACACAAGGTCTGTAGGAATATTTGTTGATTCATATGAAAATTATCACCCTATCCTTGTTATCAAGTTCTCAGGAAATTAAGGACTGATGTTTGAGGATTAACATAAAGGGTTGAATCTAGTAAAGAATAATATGGGTTAAAGACCAGGAAGATCTACCAGAAATGAATACTGAGGCTTAAGAATGCTCCAACTAAAGTTATGCTGAAGATGGACTTCAAAGGAGGAAGAACACACTTTGAAAGAAGGTTGGGACAGCGATCACCATAGACTTTACACTTATGAGAATTTTTCATATAAAAAAGCCAAGGAAAATTGGGGTCTGAGGATAAAGAAGACACTACTGACATATACATACATACATGTATGTATACACATGAATCACACATGAACATATATCTATTTATATAATCAATCTAATCTTATCTCTCTCTGTCTCTCTCTCTCTCTCTCTTTTTGTCTCTATTTGTCTGCCTATTATCTATCTGCCTGTCTGCCAGTCTGCCTGTCTGTCTGCCTGTCTATGTGTATATATATGTGGGTATGTATGTATGTATGTATGTATTTGTGTCTCTCTCTGTCTCTGTCTCTGTCTCATGCACACGTGCTAAAGAGTATATGAGATATACTGTAAATGTACCTTTTCTCACTGCTGTAACTAAAGCAGGCCACTGGGGCATTGCTTATGGCAGGATGTTTACAAGATGCTAATAATTATGTTACTGGTTGTATTTCCTCCTCTCTATTACATCTCCTTTTCATGAATAATAGCTCTGAATCTTCCCAATGAGTTTTGTAAATAGCCTGTGTCTCCATCACCTCATCAACTGAATCTCTCTCCCCTGATGACCTTATTTTTTGTTAACCATGAATTGAATGAGATACATATGCTGGAATCTGTGTGTGAAGCAATGCCTTTATGTGTCTGTGCTCCTATATTTGCCAGGATAGCTTAATATAGCTAAGTAATGACTCTGATGATAAAAAATTGCATTCTGTTACTTTTTCCTGACCCTTGCTTTTCTGGTCACCTATATTTCTCAAATTTGCTATAGTTTGGGGCATTACTTCTGTCATATAGATCTAGTAAGGCAAAGATGTAAAAATTGAGATTCTTTACATAAATTACTATGACCCTTTCTACTTTTGCATGTGGAATAGACCTGTGCAAGAAGATCACTTTTCAAGTTGTCTGTGTTCTTGTTCAGTTGTTTTCAGTTGTGTCCAACTCTTGGTCACCCTATTTGGGATTTTCTTGGCAAAGACATTGTAGTGGTTTGTAATTTTCTTCTCCAGATCATTTTACAGATGAGGAAATTTAGACAAGCAGAGTTAAGTGACTTGCCCAGGGTCACATAGCTATTAAGTGTCTGAAGTCAGATTTGAATGCAGGAAGATGAGTACTTCTGACACCACGCCTGGCACTCTATCCACTGTGCACCTAGCTGTTTATCAAACAGAGCTTCAAAATGACTCTCTTACTGTGTAGTACTTTCCAGTTTCCTTTATTTATCATGAAAGTTAGAAGGGATTGCTCTAGGCTAAGACCTCAGAACACAAAATAATTTGAATGGTTTGGAGTTTTTGCTTAATAACACCCTCTAGGTGGTAGGCTATAGTTCTTCCTTGTAGATATCTTAGCTTCCAACTGACAAAATCTTGAATTAACTCTGACAACCAAGGCCTAGTTAAACCCCAAAGATTTCTTGTCACCCCAACCAGTATCAAAAATCTACAGTAAAACTTTGTTAGTGGCAGAGTCCAGTCGTTCTGTAAGAATATCTTGATTTACTGAAAAATAGTTGGGGAGGCTCCTCTAATCAAAGAAATGTACCTTTCTTTCTTCCTTCCTTCCTTTCTTCCTTCCTTTCTTCCTTCCTTTCTTCCTTCCTTTCTTTCTTCCTTCCTTCCTTCCTTCCTTCCTT
>NC_058130.1:101650915-101707143 GCF_016433145.1 Gracilinanus agilis
TCCTTCCTTTCTTTCTTTCTTTCTTTCTTTCTTTCTTTCTTTCTTTCTTTCTTTCTTTCTTTCTTTCTTTCTTTCTTTCTTTCTTTCTTTCTTTCTGTATGTCTCTAAGAGTGAACAAGGGAGGGGCAGCTAGGTGGCTCAGTAATTTGGAAGCCAGGCCTCGGGGAGAGACTTTGGGTTCAAATCTGCTCTCAGACACTTTCTAGGTGTGCTATCCTGGGCAAGTCACTTAAATCCAATTCCCTAGTCATTAGCCCTCTTCTGCCTTGGAACTAATACTTAGTATTGATTCCAAGACAGAAAGCAAGGTTTTTTTTTAAAAAAAAGAATAAATAATGGGATATTTGAAACAAGTATAATAGTATTTCTAGGAGGAGATTGCAAGGGTTATATTTAGTATTTTAGGCCCCTACAATGTATTTATAGACAAAAATATAACAGTTATAGCTATGGTATAGTTCCTGTTAGAGTTGAAAAATGGATTCTTGTTGTGATATATTAATTGAATAATTTTAAACACAGTGCCATTTTAAGCTAAATAACGATATGGTTCTTTTGGAGAGGTCTGCCATTTTATTTGTGTAGGGAGTACAAGATAAGAAGACTCCCTCTCCATCAAAAATGTAGATTGTTTTTTCATCAAATTGATTGTGTAGGTTGCAATAAGATATTGGCCAGCCCTGCATCACATAGTTGGTATGTGATAGTGTTATAATTAAACTCAGGTTTTTTTTGACTATGGTGAGCTTTCTATCCATGAAGCAAAACTACCTCTCACTATGTTATAGAAGGGGTTAACACACACTGAAAAAGTTCTCCATCCATGTTAGCTTTTTAATGTGGTAAAATCCTACCTACTGGCATTCTAACCATGTTAGGTCTATCAGGCACAGAAACCCTTGATGATGAAGCATAAGGGAGTTTCATCTTCTAGTAATTAAGTTAGCATCCCATTAAAGATTAATGTGGGTCTCCCTTATGGAGGGAGACTATGTCTGATAAACACCCTGAATCCTTAATTGGGTTATGGAAGCATTGCCAGGGAATGATAATTGACACCACGAGGTGCCTTGTTGAACAAAAATCCCATCACTCTCCATTATATTAGAAATCTGTTCACATTCCATGTTTGCCAAGGTGGACGATTTCTACATTTCTGTGACTTCGGCTTGTCAAATACATAGCTCACATGAATTCAAGTTCACCTTTGTTCTGGCACAAGTGATTACGTGTTGAGTCAGAGGAGGGACATTCAGGCAGAGAAGTCCCTTAGGAAATAGGAGCTTACACGTATTTGAGCTAAAGTAGGAGGTTAAAGTAGGATGCTAGGCTCAGAGTTAGAAAGTATTGGGTTTGAATCTTACCATGAACATTTGGGGATGGTGTGATTATGAGCAAGTTATTTAATTTCTCTTAGATTTAGTTTTTTAAATATATAAAATGAAGATAATAATATGTGTAATGCCTACCTCATAGGGTTATTGTGACACTCAAATAAGATGCTGTAAGCAAAGTGCTTTGTAGAAGTTAAAGTGCTCTAAGTCACCTCTTACTCTTGTATAGTTGGGAGCCAAAGGCATAGGTTGATAGAATGTAGAACTGGAAAATATCTTGGGGATTTTTACTCTAATTACTTCTTTATGGGGAAATAGGACCTGAGAAATGAAGTGACCTGGAGTCAGTGGGTTTAAATCTTGTCTCTGATGTTCACTGTCTAAATCAAGTTATTCAGATCACTTCATCAGCTTAGACCTTCAGTTTCTTCTGCAAAATGAGGAGTGGTTGGATTAGATAACTTTTCATTTCTGTTCTATATTGAGATTTATAATCTTTTAATATTGTCTTTCCTTCTGCCTTAAAACTCTAAACCTTGTTATTTATCTTAATCATGACTTGCAATGTTTCTAACCCTATGTTCTTTCCTAGACCATCAACCTGACAGGCTACACTCTTTACCTTTCCAGAGCTTGATCACCTTGGCAAACCAGTTCAATTCTACATTGTGTTCTACTTTTAAGTCCCTTTCCCCCTTATCATATCAAGTTCTACCAAGCTTCATATTTGGATTTTTCCCACCATCTTCCAACTTTGTCCCTACTCTTCCAACCCTAAATGAAACTGGAGAAATTGTTCTGAAAGGGTGCACCAGGCATTTGAACTTCATATGGACCCTTGCTGCAACAGAGCAATCATTTTACACTTTCCTAATCAATCACTTTCCGAAGCAGTTAGATAGCATAGTGGAGAAAGTCCTGGGCCTGGAGTCAGGATGATGTGTGTTCAAATCCAGTCTCTGACACTTACTAATTATGGGATGTTGGACCATTCACTAAACCTATATCTGCCTCAACTTCCTCATTTGTAAAAAGGGGATAATAAAAGCACTTACCTCACAGAGTTGTGAAAATCATATGAGATAATATTTTAAAGCACTTAAACAGTGTCTTGCACAAAATAGTCACTTAATAGACCTTTGTTCCCTTCCCCTCCATTCTCTCTTTACTATTTAAATCACCATAAGAGCTTTTTCAAACATTTTCCTCCCCTCTCCCCTTTTCAGCTGAGAACCTTGTTTCATGTTTCACTGAAAAAAATTAAGGCTTTTTTCCAAGAGTTCCCTCTTCTTCCTTCTTCCTCAACTCACATCACTCAGAAGCTTTCTACCACTATCTTCTCTTTCACTCCTGTCTTATAAAAAGATATGGCCCTGCTCTTTGCCAAAGGAAATCCCTCTATGTGTACAAATAATCATATCCTATCCCTTTGTAATGTTCTGTATATGCCTTCTCTCTTCTGAAATATGGTTCTAGATGTCTAACCTGGTTTTAGATTTCATTTCTTCATTTCAGAACTATTATGGTAGTCTTCTGGTTGGTCTTCCTAGCTTACGTCTCTTTGACTCCATTCTACCTTCTTTTAAGCCATTAGTTTGATCTTCCTAAATTGCAGGTCTTACTTTATCATTATATGAGGATAAGATCCCTCTCCAGTAAATTCCAGGATCAAATAAAAAAATCTTGTTGAGCTTTTAATGTCTTTAATAATCCGGCCCTTTCCTATCTTTCTGGTTTCCTTACACTCATTTCCATCCATGTGACTAAGTGCCTAGCACATATTAATAACTTAATAAGTGTTTTTTGAATATTGCCTGTCCCCATGTATTCTATGGTTGAGTGACCCTGGTCTCCTTGCTATTCCTCATGTAAGACACTCTCTTTCACTGGCTGTTCCTCATGCCTTGGATGTTTTTCCTCCTTTCTTTCCTCCTGGCTTCTCTACATTCTTTAAGTTTCTGCTAATGATCTTACTTTGTACTAGAAGCCTTTCCTGGTCTCTCTTAATATTAGTTTCTTCCTTCTAAGATTGCCTCTAATTTACCTTTATGTCTTGTTTGTACATTTATTTCCCTCAGTAGGCTTTAAGATTTTTAATTTTTTTAAGTTTTAAAATGTTTTTCAGTGGTTACATGATTCATTTTCTCTCCTTTCTCTCTTCCTTCCCCCCTCCAGGAGCTGACAAGAAATTCCAGTGGGTTATATAAATGTTATCACTCAATGCCCATTTCCATATTATTCAATTTTTAATAGAGTAATCTTTTAAAACCAAAACCCAGAATCATATACCCATATAAACAAGTGATAAATCATATGTTTTTCTTCTGTATTTCTATTCACAAAGTTCTTTCTCTAAAGGGGATAGCATTCTCTCTCATAAGTCTCTTGGGATTGTCCTGGATCATAAGTAGGAAAGTCAATTGCATTTTATCATTCCACAATGTTTCAATTTCTGTGTACAATGTTTTGGATCTGCTCATTTCACTCCGCATCAGTTCATGGAGGTCTTTCCTGTTTATATAGAAATCCAGCAGTTCATCATTTCTTATAGCACAATAATATTCCATCACCATCACATGCCACAATTTGTTCAGCCATTCTCCAATTGAGGGAACATCCCCTCATTTTCAATTTTTTTTGCCATCATAAAGAGTGTGGCTATGACAATTTTTGTACAACCATTTTTATGACCCCTTTGGAGGTACAAATCTAGTAGTGGTATTGCTGGATCAAAAGGCATGCAGAACTTAAGTTTTTTGAAGGCAAGGATGATTTTATTTTTATGTCCTTTTTCTTATTGTTTCTCACTTTGAATCCTTACTCCTTAAACAATACATGAAACATAGTGCACTTTTAATATTGTGTTTTAGGACTATTTTACAAAAGTCTAGTGCAAGCATTCTTAATCAGGGATCCTTTGACCTTCATGAGATCAGTGGATAGACTTCAGAGAGTCTGTGGACTTAGTTGAGAGAAAAAAGGTGTATTTTATTTCTAGTCTACTCTACTCTAACCAAAATTTAGAAATTTAATTTCTGAAATTCCTTCAATTCTTTAAAACTGTTATTTTGGGAAGAGGTTCATTGGTTTCAAAAGATTTCCAACATGGTCCATGTCTCAAAAGACCTTAAGAATGCCTGGCATAAACTATTTTGGAGTGAAAGTCAAAGAATTTAGTTCTGGAAGGGATCTTAGAGATGATTTAGTCTACATTTCTCATTTTACACATAATGGGTATAATCATTATTGCCCTTGGCAAGAGGAAAACTCATGAAGCACTGCTAGAGCTGGGTGTCTTCCAGAGCCACATGTGCTATCCTTGGAGCTAGGCATCCTTTGGTGATACATTTACTTTGGCCTTTTCCTATGAGCCATGTATACTGGCTTAGTGCTGGAACACATGGGACTTTTGGATGATGAAGCAATCCCTTGGTCCCCTTGATGGCAGCAAAGGGAAGAGGGCTATATATAAAAAAGATGGAACATTAAGGCAGGAAGATCTACTCATGGCATATAACTTTAAAGGATTGACTCTGCTTTTGGTTTTTCTTTCATTTATCTGGAGCATGTTGCATTAAACATCATTTTCTGGGGCTCCCAATGAAGTTACTTTAAATACATGAGGTGTTCAAGTGAGCTTGAGCTTTGACCTTGAGCCTCTTGATGCCTTTTCTGTTTTACCTTTCTTTTTTTTTCCCGAGCATAGACGACCAAATGAAATCATGAGACATGGATTTTCCATAAAGATTAACTCAGGACTTTGAGAACTGCTATATTCCTTAGTCTAGACCAATTTTACCTTGGGAGGACTGCAATGACTACTATAGTACTTTTGGGGAAAGATGAGCAATGATAGGAGGAGAGTCCCAGGCCCTAGTTTGCCTTACCAAAATCTATTTTACTCACTCTGCAGGACAGTGCACTAAGAACTAAGGAAAATGGAAAGTGTCACAAAAGTTTTCATGTTTTAATTTTTAAATATCTAACACAAAATAAGTCATAATGACAATTACATTACTATTTCATATTTAAATCTCTGACAAGTTTCACTTTTGTAAATCTTGTTTTTAACATTTTGTGTTAAATGTTAAATGTGAAGGAAATCAAAAGCTTCTTATACTGGATCTATATTGTATAATGAACATCTTTGTCCTCCCTTTTGGCAAGACCATAGGCATGATCAAAACCTAAATTTGAAGTAATTTTCTCTCAGGTTCTAAGGTAGAAGTAGATGGAATAAAGGGTCCCAAGATTCCAAGAAGAATCTGACTCCACTCTTTAGATCCAGAATCCTCTAGGATTGAACCTTGTTCCAAGTTTGTTAGAGTGGGAGAACAAAAATCTCAGCTCTCTTCCCAATCCCTACTCTGGATCCAGCAGTAGTTCTGTTTCGTTGTAGAAGGATAAGACATATATAGGTGACCAAAACATTCTGCCCCAGCTTAGACAGGTTTCCAATAGCTGAACCAAGATACAAATACAGTTTTTGGATTCTAGGTCTTATGCTCTTTCTACTACAGTAAATTAACTAACAAACTAACAAGTACTTATTAAGTAGCTACTCTATTTACTGTGCCACAATGTTTTCTCTTTAGAGGTGATAATTAAACCAATAGTGGGGCTATTAATTATTTTAAAATTGGCTCTTCAAAAATGGACAACATACTTCTAAATTTGATTTGCAATATTAACATTTTCACTCTCATATTTTAAAGTCTCAACAATCAACAAAACAAGAAATCAATCTCTGATTCATAGTTTTCCAATTTCTGAGGTGTAATGTTCACTCCAAAATTTTAACAATTGACTCAGTACAAGCTGACTGGTGCCTCTGTCTCTGAAAACTATAGAAACATATGTGACTATTAAGGGAGAAAATGGAGATAGAAAAAAGTAAAAAGGTGATGGAGAGACCTAAACTTGGGGAATGCTTACATTTAGAAGGCAGAAGTAGTTAATGGTAATGACTAAGGAATGGTTAGAGAAGATATAAGACACCAGGAGAGAATAGTGTCACAAAAGCAAAGTAAAAAGAAGTTCAAGAAAGGAGTATTAGTGTTAAAAGCTACAGAGAAGTTGAAGGAAATGGGGATTGAAAATGGCCATTAGATTCAAAACCAGGAGGTCACCATTAATAAGCAATATCAGGAGGATAGTGTATTTCAGTAAAGTAGAAGCTAGATCATAAAGGAGTAAGGAGGAAGAAAGCATGGTAAAGTAGAAAAAAGCACTAGATTTGGAGATCAGGAGACATAGGCTATAGGGGTAGGTAGGTGTCAGTGTGGAAAGAGTGCCAGGCCTGGAGTCAGGAAGATTCATCTTCCTTAATTCAAATCTGACCTTATTTACTAGCTGTCTGATCCTGAGCGAGACTCTTAACCCTGTTTCCCTCAGTTTTCTCACCTGTAAAATGAACTGGAGAAGGAGATGGAAAACCACTCTAGTATCTTTGCTAAAAACATCCCCAATAAGGTCATGAAGAGTTAGACAATACAAAAAATGATTAAATAACAAGAACTAAATAGTGTCTAGTTCTCATTTTCCACTGAACAAGCTAATTAACCAACTATGTGACTTCAGATGTTTCACTTGACTTCTCCATTTGTAGAGGCTGGGAAATGAACTTGAGCCTTCTTTCCTCATCTATAAATACATGGATTTTCAACTATATGATTTCTCCATTCTTTTTTAGTGCTATCATTCTATAATAGGTGGTTAGTAAATTAGCATAGACTTCACTTTCAAGAAATTTTGTCCTGAAAGAGGAAAAAGACGTAGGCAAAAATTTTGAAATAGAAAAACATCATTAATTATTAGTGATCTGAGCCTCAGCAAGAGATGAGTTACTGAAATCTTATCCTAGACTTTGCTATCACCTTTAGGAGGTCCTACTGAATCACAGAACATCGGAGTTGGAAGGGATCTAAGAGATGATCAAAATTCAGCCCAAAGCTCAACAAGAACAGACTATATTGTGTATCACCATGACTCCAGACGTTTTAGTTGCTACTTTGATATCTATAGCATAGAAAAATGAAACATCTATTTATAAACCATTTTTTTTCACTCAAACTACTTCTGTTCACTCAAAGCACTATTTACTTTAGAAAGAGTGTGTCCTTAGATAAAAGGCTAATATTGACTGCCCCAAAAGTAATAGTCCTCTAGGAAAAGGTTTGTGATATGGTGAATTTCCAACTGGGTTTTACTTTTTCTATTTCCCTAGGGGTTCCCTAGGGTCCATTTATTCCCTGCACATCTCTTCCCAATGTAATTAAGATCACATGTTCTGAGGCCCACATGTGACAAGGGGATAGTCTTTCACCTTTAGAATGGAGCAGTTATTATGTGGACAGGACAGGAAAGCACAGAGCATTCCTCTTCACCAATGGGCTTTCGAACATGGATTATACCAATGAAAGATATACAGCTAACTCTTTGATCCAGAGAAGCTGTATTATAGCTCACACTTAGAAGTTAGCCCACATAGGTAGAAGGTATTGGGCACTTACTCCACTGAGGGATTTCTGTGAACCATATGGTCCAGTTTAATCACTAATTTAGACCTTTTGCCAAAAGGTGCTTCTGCACTCATTTATCACTGGGTGAGAATTCAAGTTGGTTAATTGCTGATCATAGTTTTAGAGATGGAAGGAGCATGAGAGAAACCACACTGTATTTTCTAGAGAAGAAAACTGAGACTTAGAGCAATCAAGGAGTTTCTTTCCCTCAGAGCTCAAAACTATTAGGTATGAAAGATGAAAGTTAAAGTCAAATCTTGACTTTCACATGTGACATTTTAGTCACTACACTGTTTTGCCTTGAAGATGAAGGAGTATACAGGAAGGGAGTCTTAATAAGGATCCAAAACAACAACAAAAAATGTTTCGCTATCAGCTCTATCACTGACTGCATTGTTCCACCATTTTTAAGCAGCATTTTCACTCAGTCCATTAATAAACATTACACATCTATGTATCAGGCACTTTGGTAAGTATTAGAATATGTATACTTGTAACCTTCTCACCTTGGAAGTCTCTCTGTCCCTATGACCCCTGATCCCCTCCATCTGATTAGCTCTTCTTGGAATCTTCCATTTGAGTAACTGCCCAGGCCAGTCATGCTCACTCCTACACTCTATTGGCTCCATTCCTGACTCTCCAGACTTCTCTACCCTTTCCTTCTATTCCTCCCCTTTTGTTTTGCTCTTATTGAATTGCCAGTGCTTAGCAAAGAGCTAAGGGGTGTTTAATCAATTCTCTTTGTTACTGAGAACATGGTTACACCAACAAAAACAAGTGGAAAGGCAATGTTACATAATGGCAACCAGCTATTGACCTGGGAGGAAGACTAAAGTTCAAGTCCTGCCTTTGGCATATAATAGGGATGGATCATGGCCAAGTTATTGGAAAGAAAGGCAAACTTTCTAAGGCTACATATTACATAGAGGTTGCAGACTGGGGAGTTTCCACTTCAGGAAATCTCAATATTGATGAAATCAGATGTATGGACAGAAAAATGACAACTGGCATTTATGTAGCTGTATAAGATATACAAAGTGTTTTCCATTCCTATATTCCCCCATTGTATAGGCTTATGGGTCTGCCAGCTTGTTGCCTTCTTGTCCTGTGCTGCAGCTGTATACATTCATTGCTACAACATTTGGTTAACTACCGCAAGACAACCCTGACATATTAAAGCTTTCCATTTAAAATCCTTCCTCTGGTTCTATAACAGATGGTTTGGGGAATATAGAGAGAGGAACCTGAGATACTTTAAATCTTAGCTTTTCCTTTCTGGAGAGACCTACCAAGAGGTAGGCCTTGTTGCTACTGAATTCATTTCTGTTATATTGGGAAATTGGAACATTCAGAAAGATCAACATTCCATAACATAGAGAGCTACTGATTCAAGAGCAAGAAGAATTAAATGCAGAATTTAAATCTGGGCTTGGGGAAGGGGAAGGCTGGTCAGAACTACTTTCACATACTACTTAATTTCTTCTCACAAAGAGAGTTGTAAAGGATGAAAATGAAGCTGAATAGATTAAGAAGCATCTTTTTCACACCGCCACTATTCTTCCCCTGAGGGAAAACACAGAACAAAACCTAAGGAACAAGGCCAGAGTCTCCTGAGAATATGCTAATCATGAGTGAAGGATAAAGCATACAATAATAACTCATGGACCATGTAATGATGAACTTTCAGCATTCCTGAAACAGATCCCTAGTGCATTAAATTTGCCATTGCTTTTTGGGCATCAAATATAAGCACTCTTTAAAAATTTTAAGTGAATATGTATCTGTTTAATTATCATTCATTCATCTTACAAATCATTCATTCTTTTTTAAAGTCAGATCAATGAAAAACAGTGATGTACCGTAGACTTTAACAATGCTATATGCACCAGATTTTAATGTGAGCTTAGAGAAGGATTGTAAATGGTGGCTTTACATTGTATAGTAAGTAGTCTGTTCATTTCTAAAGTGGGAAGTCTCCTGTGATAGTTCCAATTTTAGATAGATGTGTAAAATGTTGACACCCCTTTGTTCAGTAATTTTCAAAATATATTTATTGAACATCTATATAAAATTTCTTTTGGTAATATGAAAGTGCTGCATGACAAATTAATCTAGTAACCAACAAGCATTTATTAAATGAATATTATCTATTAGGCACCCTGCTAAGTCCTAGGAAACAAAAAAGAAAGAAAAAATTTCTTGCACTGAAAGCATTCATATTACTTTTCAATTTTTATAATAATATTTAATTTTTTCCCCAATTACTTGTAAAAACAATTTTAACATTCATTAAAATAATTTGAATTCCAAATTTTCTCCCTCTTTTCCATCCATTTTCCCCTTACTCCTTTTAATCACTCTCCCTCTCCCTGTCACATTAAGCAATCTGATATAGATTTTACTTGTTCAATCATGTAAAACATTTTTCTATATAAGTCATTTTGTTGAAGGGATTTCAAAAGAAAGGGAAAAAGAAGTGAAGTTTTGGTTTGCATTCAAAGTCAGTTCTTTCTCTGAATGCATATAGCATTTTTCATCTTAAGTATGAAATTCTTTCGGATCACTGTATTACTGAGAATAACAAGATCATTCACAGTTGCTCATCAAAAAATATTATTTCTGCATACAATGTTCTTCTGGATCTGCTCACTTCACTTTGTATTAGTTCATGCAAGTTTTTCCAGGTTTTCCTGAAATTATTTTGCTCATCATTTTTTATAGCATAATACTATTCCATTATGATCATATACCAAAACTTGTTCATCTTTCTTCCTTTCCCAATTCTTTACTACCATCAAAGCATAAAAAGAGTCACCATAAATATTTTTGTAAAAATAGGTCCTTTTCCCTTAAAAAAATCTCTTTGGGACACAGACCTAATAAAGGTATTGCTGGATCCAAGGGTTTGTGTAGTTCTAGAGCCCTTTGAGCATAGTTCCAAATAGTTCTCCAGAATGGTTGGATCAAACCACAACTCCACCACAGTACACTGGTGTCCCAATTTCCCCCCAAATATAACATTTATCAAAGGGGATTGGAATGCTAAATCAGGAAACCAAAAGATAATTAGAATAATCAGTAAATTTGCTTTGGAGCACAAAATGAAGCAGGAAGAGTTTTGTTAAGATAATTCACTGATCAAAGCAAACACTCTTTTTCAAAAACCCAAAGGCTGACTCTATAAATGAATATCACCAGACAGCCAATAACAAAATCAGACTGATTATATATATTGCAGCCAAAGATCAAGAAGCTCTATACAGTCATTTAAAATCATACATACCTGAAGTTGACTTTGGCTTAGATCATGAGTTTTCTAGTTACAAAATTCATATTTAAATTGAAGAAAGTAGGGAAACCATCAGACTGCATAGGGATGACATAAAACATTGCATATGAATATGAATCACTGATGATGAGTATATTTAAAGGATTAGATCTAGCAGATAGAGTACCTGAAGAACTATGAACAAAGCTTTTTAATATTGTAAAGGAGGCAGTGACCAAAAAAAATTCAAGAGAAAAAGAAATGCAACAAAGTAAAAAGGCTATCTGATGAGGATAAATAGCCAAGGAAAGAAAGGAAATGAAAGGTAAAGGAGAATGGAAAAGACATACTTAACTGAATGCAGACTTCCAGAGAAGAAGAAAAATTTATAAGGAGATTTTCTTGAATGATCAATGAAAAGAAATAGAAGAAAACAAGAGAATGGTAAAGACAGGGAATTAAGAGATTTAGAGATATAAAGATATGAGATATAGAGATATAAGAGAATTAGAGATATAAAGCACTTTTTTTCATGCAAAAATGGGCAAGATAAAAGGCAAAAATGGTAGGAAATTTAAAAAAGTAGAAGAGATTAGGAATATGTTGCAAGAATATTTAGAAAAACTATGAAAGGTCTTAATATCATCAATAACCACAATGGCATGGTTACTGATTTAGAGCCAGACTTCCTTGAGAATTCAAGTAGGCCTTAGGAAATGTTGCTTAATAAGGCTAGTGGAGGTGATGAAAATCCAAACTGAACTATTTAAAATCCTGCAAAATGATGCTGTTAAAATACTGTATTCAAGATTTTAATAAATTTGAATTCAAGTTTGGAAAAGATCAGTTTACCTTTTAGTCCTAAAGAAAGGGAATGTCAAAGAATGACTAAATTACCAAACCTTTGTGCTTATTTCTCATGCTAGAAAGGTTGTGTTTAAGATTATGCAAGCTAGAGAAAGCAAGGGAGTTCTTTCCCAAATCTCTAGCTTCAATGACTACTCTAAAGCCTTTGATTGTGTTCCAGAGGAACTTGTATGTGAGCCTAGAAGCAACAGTTAGAATAGAATATGGAGCAACTGATTGGTTTAACACCGGTAAAAAAAAGAATGAAAAGACTGTTTGTTATTATGTATTTTACTTACATGTAGAGTAAGTACATCATGAGAAATGTCAGGCCGGACAAGTTAAAGCAAATAATAAATAAGGTTGCTGAAAGAAATATTAGCAATATCTGATATTTAGTTAATACCACTTTGATGGCAGAAATGAAGAAGAATTAAGAATTCTCTTGATGAGGGTGAAAGAGGAGAGTGTAAAAAGCTGGTCTGAAATTTAACACACACATATATATACACACATACACATGAATACACCCATATATCTATATATGTCTATATATCTATATCTATATATCTATATCTTGGCAGCTAGTCTTTTCACTTCCTGGCAAATAGAGAGAGAAGTTTGTGGGCTCAAAATCACTGTAGATGATAACTGTAGCCATAATAGTAAAAAACAAATTAAAAGACATGTTCAAAGATTACAAACAGGCAGTTCTCAGATTAAGAAATAAAAAATATCTATTATCACATGAAAAAAATGTTGCCCCAAACTATTGATTAGAGAAATCAAAATAAAATAATCTGAAATACCACCTCACACCTATCAGATTGGCTAATATGACAAAAAAAAAAAAGGAAAATGACAAATTTTGGAAAGGAAGTAGGAAAATGGGGATATTAATACACTATTGATGGAGATGTGAACTAATATAACCCTTTTGGAGAGCAATTTGGAGCTGTGCCTGAAAGACTAGGAAACTATGCCTACCCCTTGACCTAGCAATACCACTCCTAGGTCTATATTTCAAAGAAATAATAGAATAGGGAAAAGTACCCATTCGTACAAAATATTTATAGCAAATATTGTGGCCAAAATTGGATACTGTAGGAATATCCATCAATTGGAGAATAGCTAAACAAGCTTTGTTATATTGTTGTAATGAAATAACATTGTTCTATAAGAAACAATAAATGAGATGATTTGGAAAGACTTGGATGAACTGATGCAAAGTGAAATGAGCAGAACCAGGAGAACTTTGAATACAATAATGGAAACATTGTATGATGATCAACTGTGAAGGACTTAACTATTATCAACAACGCAAGAACCATGACAACTCCAAGGGACTCATGGTGAAAAGATCACTCCATAGCCATAGAAATAACTGCCAAGAGTATGAATGCAAATCAAACCATGCCATTTATTGCCCTTTTTCCTTCATGAGTTTCTTTCTTAGATGTGCAATATATATCTTCTTTTATAACATAAAGAACAGGGAAATTCATATTTCATAACAACACTGGAAGAACCTATGTCAGATTGTTTGCTGCCTGGGGAGTGGAAGGAAAGAGAATTTGGTTTGCAAAAGGACAGAAAGCAATTATTAAAAATTATTTCTCTATGTAATTGAAAAATAATTCAATGAATGAGTTGATTAAAAAAAAGATGCTTGCTCCTTGGAAGGAAAGATATGATAAATTCAGACTGCATACTAAAAAGTGGAGACCACCTTACCAACATAGTCAAAGCTATTGTTTTTCCAGTAGTAATGTATGGCCATGAGAACTGGACTGTAGGAAAAGCTGAGTGCAACAGAATTGATATTTCTGAATTGTGGTACTAGAGAAAACTTTTGACAATCTTTTCAATGGCAAGAAGAGCAAATCAGCCAAAACATTAAGAAATTAATTCAGACTATTTACTGGAAGGTCAAATCCTAGTGCTTAAACTTAAATACTTTGATTACATAATGAGAAGAAAGGACTGATTGGAAAAGGCCCTAATTTTGGGAAAGATTGAAGGCAAAAGGAGAAGGGGACAGAAAATGTTGGGAAAGATAGTGCTATGGAAACAATGAATATGAGTTTGGATAGAATTTAGTACATAGTGGAGGATAGAAGAGCCTAGAGTGCTGTGATACATGGGGTCACAAAGAGTAAGACATGACTGAATAAACAACTGAGTAGGCCCAAGTTACTTAATTTCACTAGACCATAGTTTTCCCATCTGCAAAGTCTATAGACTAGTCTGTAACATCCTTGTATAACTTTTGTGCTCTAAAATTCCACTTAAATGTCAATGTTTTCCTGGAAGGTGAGTAAATTGGGGCAGGCAATATAAGAGAACTTAATAACCTCTTGATTTGTATACTACTCATTAGCACAAGTCCTTCATCTAAGCTTTTTTTTAAAGTAGTTACTTTGTCTCTGAAAGAGGATGAAGATAAAGGTCTTTGCTTTCAACTGCCTTGATGGTAGAGTTATGGAGAACTGACAGGTTCCCAAAGTACAAAGATAATTTTATTCATAAATGAAAGTTCATAGGATCACAGATTGAGAACTAAAGTGACATGAGAGCTCTTTAGACTGATCTGTATCTGACAAAGAAAGCTTTTTATGATATTAATCACAAGTGGTCATCTAGACTTCAAAGACCTCTAGTGAGAATAAAGCTGTTAATTCCTACAGCAATTCATTCCATTGTTGGTTAGCTCTGGCTTTTAGGACATTTATCTTTATATCAAGTTAAAATTTGCACCTTCTACTCCAATTTCTCTTCTTTGATATTAGGAAGACAATTATTATCCTTTCTCATGCATGATAGTCTTTCCTATGAATCTTCTTTTCTCCAAACTAAATGCCCCAGTTCCTTTAAGCAGCAGTCTTCAAATGGCATGATATCAATGCTTTTCATTCTTTTCTGGACACTCCAACTTTTCACTGTCTTTCCTCAAATAGGTACCCAGCAGTGTGTTGTAATAATAATTATAATAAATGAGCACAGCACCTTAAGTGACATTGGGGTAAGTCACTTAATTTCTCTGGATCTCACTTCCCTCATCCAGAAAATGAATAGCTTTGACTAGAAAATCTCTGAAGTTCTTTCTAGTTCTAAACCTATTGAAAAATGACTGAGGAACAACACATTTTTGCTGGATTTTTTTGGCTGCTGCATAACACTAAAAGATTTGTTAGCCTGTGATTTATTAATATTTCTCAATTGTTTTCATATTTATTTTCTGCTGAATTTTACTTTTCTTATACTTTTCAATTGATTTTTAGAACCCAAGTGAAGTGTTTATCTTTCATCTCTATTTCATTTAATACATTTGGATCACCACTCAAATCTTCTGACATCTTTCTAGATTCCACTTTGGCCATTCCACGTATCTATTATCTCTCTCAGCCTTATGACATCACTAAACTCCATAAGCATTCCATCAGCCTCTTCATCCAAGTCACTGATGAACAATTGGTGAGAAGGTTATTTAAAATATGAATGAGCTCTGAGGGTATATAAATGTGTGTTGAAATGAATTGAATTGAGATAGAGACTGAGTCCTACTTTGAAAGGAATGGGGTGGGGAGTTAGGTAGCTGGGTAGCTGGGTAGCTCAGTGGATTGAGAATCAGGCCTAGAGATGGGAGGTCCTAGGTTCAAATATGGCCTCAGACACTTTCCAGCTGTGTGACCCTGGGAAAGTCACCTAACCCCCATTGCCTAGCCCTTACCGCTCTTCTGCCTTGGAACCAATTGGTTCCGAGACAGAAGGTAAGGGTTTAAAGAAAAAGAAAGGAATGAAAGTGTATTTGGAGAAAAATAATCTGAGTAGAAAATGAATCAGAAAAGGGCCTATAAAGCCATTAACTATGGAAACCAGAAAAAGAAATTATTATCATTTAAAGCCATACAACCAAGGTGTGAAGTTTTTATGCTTTTTCTGTTTTATGTGTTATATATAATAGATATAATACACATATATGTTAGATATATATCCATCAACATTTAAATACAGGAAAATATTTTTGCATATAAAACATATTTTTCAAAAACCATTTCTAAAATGTTTTTTTAAACATTTATAGAAGTTGTAACTGCTTTTTTAAAACAACCTCTGCACATGAGTTTATTTTAGGTCAGCTGTGGCACTATGGATAGCGCACTGGGCTTGGAACCAGAAAGGCTCATTTTCATTAGTTCTAGTATAGCCTTAAACAAATTTACTAGCTCTGTGACCCTGGGAATATCACTTAATCCTATTTGCCTCAGTTTCTCATCTGTAAAGATGAGCTGGAAAAGAAAATAGTAAACTGCTCCAGTATCTTTGTCAAGAAAACCCCAAATGGTGTTATGAAGAGTTAGACACAACTGAAACAATTGAACTACAACAACAACAAAACTTATTTTTTCTCCTCTCATAACTGGGTTGGCACTTTCTTACTAAAACAATCTGCAGTGTTTCTATTACATTTAACCTTTGTTTTTCATCCAAATATACTCAGAAGCTTATGGCTTCTTGCTCTGTCTTTTTCTCCTTAGTGATTCATTCTAATACTTTCTCAGGACTCCCTCTCCAATCTACTTCCACTCTACCTACGCTTGCCCTGCTGCTGAGTGGCTTATTGCCATTTCATTTTCACAGCTTCTGTCTCTTCTACAACACCCCTGCATCTTGCCAAGGCTTGTACATCTGCATCTCCTATTTATCTTCCTGGAGATTGGAACCCAATTTCTCATAGTGATTTAACCACCAATGCATATTAAAGACCATGTATTCCTCTGGGCTTTTTTGTTTTGTAGATATAATAAGCACAAAAATATCCCTTAGAATAGAAAAACAAAGTTCACTCTAATCAAAACACCTGTTTTTAAACATTCTTTCCTCCCAGTCACCAATTCCCCTCTTCCCAAAGATGTCAATTCTTCCTTTTGTCAGATACCTAGTTTGTATATTTTTCAGATTTATCTAGATTGTTGTTCCTGCGGTCTTCTTGACTTTCTTTGTACACATTAACAGCTCTTTGAATGTCAATACTCTTTTTCAATGACACAAATTCCTGACTCTTATTATAAAGTAGAAAGTTTCATAAATTATTCTGCCGAGAAAAACCAGTCACTTGCTGAACAACAAGCTGGGCACTTGCCTTTCCAAACTTAGTTATGTTGTCTTCAGATGCCAATATGCCACCAGCTCCATACTTGCAGCGTCTCCAGATTAGTAGGAAGATTCCCAACAAAGTTTATACTTCACTGGCATAACCTTCTAGAATAGGGGACACATTAACACTTCAATATTGGCAGTTAAATAGACCATATTGCCTGTTTTTGTAATTTTTTTCTAGTTTCTGAGGCTTTTGGAGTGAATATGTAATAATTCCTCCATTGCAAAAATCTTCTTTGAACATCTATTGGCTTCTCAATCTGTCATATAGTCAATAAACACTTTAAAACATGAACTAATTACCATGTAGACTAGTAAATTCTAGAGATACAAAGAAATGGAAAAAAAATTAGTCCCTATTCTGATGGAAGGGCAGCTAGGTGGCAACAGTATATCCACAGTGTGGGGCCTAGAGTCAGGCAGACTCATCTTTCTCAGTCCAAATCCAGACTTAGATACTTACTAGCTGTATGACCTTGGGTGAGTCACTTAACTTCATCTGCCTCAGTTTCCTCATATGTAAAATGAACTGGAGAAGAAAACCTTTCCAGTATCTTTGCCAAGAAAACCCCAAATTGGGTCAAAAAGAGTCAGTCATGACTGAACAACAACTCTCATGGAGCTTGCAGTTTAATCGGAGAGACAACATGCAAACAATTAAAATATAAACAAAGATTTAAACAGGATAAATTGAAGATCTTCAGCACAAAGATGATCGTAATATTAAGCAGGATCCAGAAAGGATTCTTGCAAAATGAAGGAATTTACTTGAGGCTTGTAGGAAGCCAGGCAATACAGAAAGCAGATATTAGGAAGGAAACTATTTTAGGCACAAAACATAGTTAGTGAATATTTCCATATTCAGAAGATGTAATATCTCATGTTGGAAAAAGCAATGAGTGTAGTGTCACTAGATCATAGAATCTGTGAGTATGAAGGGAAATAAAGTGTAAGACAACTGATAAGATATTAAGGAGGTCTTTAAATATCTGACAGAGGATCTTTATATTTGATCCTGGAAGTGATAGAGAACCAGTGGAGTTTATTGGTGAGGGTAATTTTTGGTTTGTACTTTGGGAAAATCAAATTGATAACTGAATGCAGGAGGAGGAACTGCAGTGGGAAGAGACAGGTAAAGGCAAATTAAAAGGGTTTTGTAATAGTTTGAATGTGAGCCGAGAAAGGCTTTTATTTTGTAAGGATGGTGTGAGTGTCAGAAGAGAAAAGGGAGAAATACAGGAGAGGTTACAGAAGTAAAAATTTTAGGCCTTGGCAATCATTGTCTGTGGAGAGGGGGAATTCAAGGATGATATTTTCTAGGTGGATGGGAGGACCATGGTAGTCTTAACACTAATATGAAGGTTGTGAAGAAGGAAGAGAGAAGGGGGATAAAGGGAGAGAAAATGCATTTAGTTTTGGAAATGTTGAGCTGAAGGCCCCTTTAAGGCATCCAGTTTGAAATGTCCAATGGGTATTTGGAAATGCAAGAAAAGGTCAAGAAAGAGGTAAGGACTGAACAAATAGAATTTAGAAGCATCTTCATAAAGATGATAATTAAATCCATCATAGCTAATTAGATGATCAAACAAAAGAGTAAAGATGGAGAAGAGAAGATGACTCAGGACAGAACATTGAGGGACACCCATGATTCAAAGATGTGACCTGGATCTAGTGAAAGAGATGGATATATTCCTCTATTGATCATCTCTAATTCGTTTATATATGTATAATACATATTATACATATTTATTTCCCAATTATCTTTTCCATTAGATTTTGAACTCCTTGAAAACAGAAACTCTTTAACGATTTTATAACTTGAGAATTTAGCAGAGAGCTGGGCTTATAGTAGATCTTTAATAAATATTTATTGACTGGCTGATAAGGAGTGATCCAGCAGGTAAAAGGATCAAGACTGAAAAGGATCATGAAAACCTGCGAAGAAGAAAGCATAAAGAAGGGGGCTACAGGCAATGCCAAATGCTGTAGAGAGGTAAAGAAAGATGAGGATTGAGAAGAATGCATTGTATTTGGAAAGTAAGAGATCATAAACTCAAATTCTTTTTATTTTTGGTATTTAGAGAGAGTTTTTTCAACTAAACAAAATGTATAATAATTTGGTACTATCTATGATGTTTTATTCTTGTTAATGACATTTATTGCCATCACTCCTATACTCTAATTCAGTAAGTATGGACAGGAACAGAATTAGAACAATGGAAATATGCTATAGTGTAAGGCAGAAAACTCAAATATCCAGCAAAATATTTTAGTGCAAGTGAGCCAAAATGAAATGTAAATAGAAAATGTTTTTAAAATGAACAATTCAGAGATACAAAAAAACCTCACAAATAATAATTTGAGGTTTTCCAAATTAATATAGTACTTGCAGGGATATTTTTCTACTTGAATTTGACACCATTGGTAAAATGTCCAATAATTCAAGTTCTTTTGATATATCTCAAAATTCATAATTGATTGAACCTTAGAAGCTACAAAATCTTAATTTCTTCTTTAAAATTTATATATAAGTTAATATATAAATATGATGAAGTGTAAGAGTAGGGAATGTAGATAGACTGATAATGATTAGAGTTAGAGGGTAGAAGGGAGACAGAATTCCAGCTACTAAGGATATGGAAGAATTTCCTAAATGTAGTGAGGTAATTTACAGGTATGCCATAAACTGAGAGAGGTTGGAGTCACTAGTATGTGTACAGTATGAGCATCTATTTGGGGGGAATGTATTTATTTTCATACTTCATGGACCATTCAGGATATTATGTATGGTTTTCTCTAACAGCATTCCATCTGAGGCAGATATGGGAAGATCACAGTAGGTTATTCAATCTTATTCTAATTTTAGCCCAAATAATATGGTTCCAAGGATTCTTGTGCAAGATAAAGGGTTCAGGAATATTAACCCTGATCAACATGTGCCTACTGAAAATATGTTAGTGGATAAAAGGTAATGAGCAATAATATTACTTGTAATATTAGTAACTTTGTGAGTATTAGTACCATCAAGCAAAATATTCCAAAACACATGCATGCCAAAGTTCTTGGTAGGGTCATGGAGAAATCTACACAGATACAAATATTTATCATTTATTGGGAGATTCTCTAAATGCTCTTATTTGAATATGAAATTGTGCTTATTGCCTTAAGCTATAGAACACTACAAAATCACTTCAAGTAAATCCACAACTTTTCCACAAAGGAAATTAGGTCACCCAACAATACTGGAAAATAAAGTGGAAGAAAAATCCTTTCCCCCTAGATTATGACATACTGAGTAGACAACCCATTATGTTAGTCCATTACTTTATGTATCTCAGACAGGTATATGAAAACAGGGCAATTAGTCAAGCACAGAATTTAATAGGATAAAGAGATTGAGAGAGAGGGATTTAGCAAATCATGTAGTTCTTGCTTTTACCAAGCCCCATTTTTAGCACCAAAATAATCATTGTGATACAGCAATTGGTAAAAGAATAATCATAATGGTGGTGGGCCCCCAAATCAATGAAAAATGCCCTGTGGGTTGTAGTATTTTATAAGCGATGATTTTTTTTATTAGAAGTGGACCAGTCATGCATTATTAGTGAGCCCTAAGAGATGGTTCACCTTGGTGATATGCTAATTCCACCACCAAATTCAAAAAGTCACTGTTTCCCACCCAAATGTATTCAGTTGTCCATTAATTTTTATTTATTTGTCTCTAAATTGCAATTACATGATGCTAATTTAAATTGTATATATATATATATTTTTTTTTTCCTTTTGTGACTTCTTTTTCATCTTAAGCTCAAATATGGCATTTGGTTTTTTAATCAAATTTGTATCTATAGATATTCATATATTAAAGTAACAAATGATAAATTACTACTAAAAAGACTCATGCTATGGATAAAATTATTAAAAACAACAACATTATTAATATTATTTTTGAGGGACAACCTGACTAGCTAAATTCTCTCACAACCTCTCTTTACCACCTTTCTGAAGGTTTTCATCTGTCTTTATTATTTAGCAGTACCAATCATGGACCTATGTGAGCAAGGAAATCAGTTTTGTGACTGCCTGAGGTGGGAGTGAGGGCATGCAAAGTCGACAGATTTTACCTACCACAGTGAAAATAAATGAATTTGTAGAAGGAAATGAATCAAACACACTAACAACTGGAAAAATATCTACAATCTAGATAAACCTGCTAGGAAATGAGTTTTATCTACTCAATAGCTTGTGAGATGAAGGATAGTTTTCACTATCAGGCTCTTGTATGTGACTGACCATTAACTTTTCCTTCATTTTTTGTACACACTTCTTGGGGAAAAAATAGATGGAAGAACAAGTTATGTGAAATGGAAAAAAAAACCCAGAGTGGTTACTGAGTTGCAATTCAGGCAAAGCTAAAAGCCATGACTATATAGTCAGTCATTTCCTTAACCAGATGTCTAATATAACAATGTACTTTTCATAGAGAGCAAACACTAAGGTTTAAACATGACTGTTCCTGAAGTTCCTGGGTCTGAATTATTTTACATTACCATTGAGGCAATTGCTCAGTTACATTTTATTTGCTCTGTGAGTGTAGTCCAAGATGGAAAGTTAAATTTAAAGGTAACGTTTATTTGAACATACTTTCAGTAATTGTCAAAAGTACTCTTCAAATCCAATTTATGAAGAATCATTAAAAATCAGGTACTTATAAAAAGAGGGAGACACAAATGATTAAAATATTGAATATCACCTGTAAGGTCAATTATTGGTAGTATAGTAAGTGATATATGTCTTCTTTCATAACATGAAAAATGTAGAATTATGTTTTGTATGATAACAGGTATAACCTACTTCATATTACTAGTCTTGGGGAAGGGAAAGATGGGAGGAAGGGAGAGAGAGAACATGGATAACAAAATGTCAGAAAATAACTAAAATTTTAAACATGTAAAAATAAAATTAAATTAAAGATAGTTATTGGTAGGTGGCTGATTAAAAATCTTCTACTTAATTGTAATTTAGAATAGAAATGCTTTCATATTAACCATCTTAGATAAGAAGCCAAGATCTAATGTTATCCTAAAAAATATAATTACTAAGTGAAGTCTTAATAATTAAGCATTTCTTGTTGTTTCATTCAAGAATGACTACTTTGAACCCTCTCATTAGTCCTTGTATAAAGAATGGGACCCCATTGCCTCTAAAAGCCACCTACTTCACTTTTGGATAGTCCTAACTGCTAGGAAGTTATTTTAAAAATCAAGCACAAGTTTGTTTCTTTGCAACTTTCTTATAGTTCTATGTTTGGGGCATGGGGAGAGGTTAGGGACAAACAGAACGTGTCTGTAATTCTACCCCAAATCCCTTAACAAATCTTAAAATAACATTTTACCTTCCCAATTCTTTACCCAAACCTTCCTCTTAAACATCCTCAGTTATTTCTACTAATCCTCATGTAACAGAAAGCCCCTTCGCTATCCTGATTACCTGCAATTAGGTGCTTTCCATTTTGTTAGAGTTCTTCTTAAAACTACACAGAAATTACACAGGTGTGATCAGACCACATGTGGCAACAGCATGATTATGACCATGCCTGTACAAATTCCCTAGGTTTAAGCAGACCTTGTGATTGACATAAAATATCAAAGGAAAATTCCATATTTTATACAGAGGATAGAATTATGAATCATGTTATAATTAGAAGATGATATTTCTCAGTAACCCCTGCTATGTACACACATCATGCATAAAGATTTGTTTTAGAGGTGGAGTTAAGATGACTGAGAAGAAGCAAGGAAAGCTCAAACCACTTTAAGAATCCTCTCCAACCAACCTAATAATAGTGCTTCAAAATGAATACAGGAGTGAAAGAATCAACAAGGGGATGGAGCGAAGCAATTTACATGCAAAAACAACTTGGAAGCTAGGCAGAGAGGCTTTGGCTCCCTAGATTGAGAGGAGAGTGCAGCTCACAGCCTGGCTTCACAAAAGAGTATAAACACAAACCATTCCACACCATATCTATCATTCCAGAGTCTGAACCTGAGATCAAGCCAATGTTGAGACCCTGAGATCCTGCCCAAGCCAAGAGCAGTGCAACCCCACATATACCCTTTAAAGTTCCAAGCCCTAAGTGCAAGTCTGCAATAAGGTCCCACACCTTAGTATAGGACAGTCATGAATCAATTAAGCGAGGCAGAGAAAAACTGAGGAAGAAATAAATGCAATGAAGAATTGACCAAAAGGGAAAGGAGGTACAAAATCTAATGAAGAAAAGAATTCCTTGTAATATAGAAATGGCCAAATAGAAAGAGGTTCAAAAGCTCCTGCAAGAAAATCATTCCTTAAAAATTAGAATGGGGCAACTAGAGGCAAATGACTTCATCAAGAAACAATAAAACAAAAACAAAATAATGAAAAAAGCTAGAAGAAAACATGAAAAACCTTATTGAAAAAAACACAACATAATTATAAAATAGGTCTAGGAGGGACACTTTAAGAATCACTGGGCTGTCTGAAAGCCAGGATAAAAAACCTAGACATTATATTACAAGAAATTAATAAAGAAAATTATCCTGACATTATTGAACAAGAAGGTAAAATATAAATTTAAAGAATCCACAGATCACCTCCTGAAATAAATCTCCAAACAAAAACTCCCAGGAATATAATAGCTAAATTCAAGACTTCTCAAATCAAGGTGAAAATATCTTAAGTAGCCAAAAAGAAACAATTCAAATACAAAGGAGGTAGAGTCAAGATTACATAGAATTTAGTAGCTTCCACATTAAAGTATCAGAAGACTTAGAATATGATATTCCATAAAGTAAAAGAATTAGGCTTACAACCCAGATTCACCTATCCAACAAAACATTATATTCTTTCAGGGGGAAAAATGATCATTTAACAAAATAGATTTCCAGGCATTCCTGATGAAAAGAACAGATTTAAATAGAAAGTTTGTTGTCCAAACACAAGAATAAAGAGAAGCATAAAAAAGAGAATATCTCAGGAATTCAATAAGCTCAAACTATATATATTCATACCTCAAAAATGATATTTTTCACTCAAAATTTTTATATTATTAAAGCAATTAAAAGGAGTATATATATAGAGAGGGTGTTGGACCAAGCTGATTAGGAAGAAAATCAATGGATAGAAAAAAAGAATTGTATTGAGAAAAAAGTGAAGGGAAGTATGGAATATGGTAAATTATCTCACCTAAAGAGGCGCAAAAGTTATTAAAGTGGAGGGGAGGTTGAGGGTAGTAGTAGGCAATGCTTAAATCATACTCTCATCATAACTGGCTGAGATGGAATAACAAACATACTCATTCATGTATTGAATCCTACCTTACCCTATAGAGAATTAGAAGGGGAATAACACAAGTGTAAAGGGGTGATAGAAGGGAAGGAAGTAGAGAATGAAGATTAAAAGCAAAACATTTGAAAGGAGGGAGAGAGTGAAAGGAGAGAGAAAGAGCAGGATCAAAAGGTGAAAATAAGATGGAG
Source organism: Gracilinanus agilis (assembly GCF_016433145.1). Taxonomy (NCBI): domain Eukaryota; kingdom Metazoa; phylum Chordata; class Mammalia; order Didelphimorphia; family Didelphidae; genus Gracilinanus; species Gracilinanus agilis. Next base: position 101,675,559 of record NC_058130.1, read on the forward strand.
GGGAATAAACAGTTGGTAATCCTAACTGTGAATGTGAATGGGATGAGCTCACTCATAAAACAAAAGTGGATGGAAGAGTGGATTAAAAACCTGAATCCTACAATATATTGTTTACAAGAAACACATTTGTAGCAGGGAGACACACACAGAGTAAAGGTAATGGGGCTGGAGTAGAGTTTATTGAGCTTACTCTGGAGTAAAAAAAGCAGGACTAGCAATGATGGTCTCAGACAAAGCTAATGCAAAAATAGATTTAATTAAGGGCAAAGTAGAAAATTACATCTTTTTTTAAATTAAAACCCTTACCTTCTGCCTTGGAGTCAATGAGTATTGACTCCAAGGCAGAAGAGTGGTAAGGGTAGGCAATGGGGGTCAAGTGACTTGCCCAGGGTCACACAGCTGGGAAGTGTCTGAGGCCAGATTTGAAGCTAAGACCTCCTGTCTCTAAGCCTGACTCTCTATCCACTGAGCTACCCAGCTGCCCCTGATAATTACATCTTTCTAAAATATATCACAGACAATCAAGTAATAGTAATACCAAACATATATACACCAAAAGTTTAGCCTCTAGATTTTAGGCGAAATTAAATGAGCTTCAAGAGGAAATACACAGTAAAACTATACTAATGTGGGAAGTCAACTTCCATTTTTCAGATCTAAATGAATTAAAATAAGTGAAGTGAAAGAGATTTTAGAAAAGGTAGAACTAATAGACATCTGGAAAAAATTGAATGGTAATAGAAAGAAATATACCTTCTTTTCATCAGTACATGGCACCTACAAAAAATTGACCATGAACTAGGGCATATAAACTTCACAACCAAATTCAGAAAAGCAGAAATAATAAATGCATCCTTTCAAGATCATAATGCAATAAAATTATAGCTAATAGGGGTCTTTGTAAAGACATAAAATTAATTGAAAATTAAATAATCTAATACTAAAAAAGATATGGGTCACACAGAACAAAATTATAGAAAAAATAAATAATTTCATTAAGGAGAATGACAATGAGGAGACAATATAATAAAATTTGTGGGAAATATCTAAAGCAATACAGAGGGGAAAATTTATATCTCTGAATGCATACATCAATAAAATAGAGAAAGAGCAGATCAATGAATTGGGCATGCACCTAGAAAAACAAGAAAAGAAAAAATAAAACATCCTCAAAGACTAAATTGGAAATCCTAAAAATTAAAGGAAAAAATGAATAAAATTAAAAGAGAATCCCTGCACAAATAAATAAGACAAGGAGTTGGGTTTATGAAAAAACAAACAATGTAGATAGAACATTGGTTAATTTGATGACAAAAAATGAAAGAATAAAATCAAATAACCACAATCAAAAATGAAATGGGTAAATTCCCAACCAATGAAGAGGAAATCAAAACAATCAGTAGGAGCTATTTTGCCCAATTTTATGCCAATAAATCTGATAACTTAGATGGAAGGAATGAATATTTTTTGTTTCCTTGGTAACATGGTCCCTGATGTTCCTACTAGTATAACAAAATGCCTAACTAACATAAAACTATATCAGTAGAACTGAAGAATTCTCCATTCTGCACTGACTGAATTTACCACCATCAAAACATCATCTCCCTGCAAGAGAAGGTCATGAGGCTAGACTAAATTGAACTGAATTAAACTGAATCAGAATAAAAACATATCCTCTCAAAATAAAGAGACCTATATTCACGTGTTTCAGATTAGTTGTTTACATGACCCTTACACCTGAGATCAACAGTAACTTGCTGTATTTGGCATCATGAACATAAACATAAAAATAACTTATTGGTTCAGTTAAGGAGAAAGGGAGGGCAAAGTTTGATACATTGGCTTCAAAGAAAGGAAGGCATTCCTCAGTGGCATCCAGTAGCACAAGATGTGTGGGCTATTTGGGGTCATTCTTCTAGTGGGATAAATCCAGGGGATGTGTTAAACTTTTGAGTTGAGTTTGGAAGAAAAAGAAGAAGGAGAGGACTAACTGAAGGCAGAGGTAGAAAATCTATAAAAGATAAAATGGTCCTTTGAAAAATGAATTTTACTTCTTACATTTTAGAGGAAAATCCAATAGCAAAGTTTAAGTCATGCCTCTGCTTTGTACCAGTTGTGTAAGCTTGGCCAAGTCATTTAAATTTTTTTTGTCTTCGAGGCAACTCTCCAAGAAAACCATTTACAGAGATGCTGCCAATCTATATGGGTAAAGAAAGTTTCCTTATATGAGAGTTTCTTATATCAATTAAAACTGTAAGTCTAGTGTCTATATCTCTTATCTTACTTTGTGACTTCTCTGTCTCCCATTTTCACAGAATTCTTCCTATGTATCATTCCTCATAGAATAATTGAACCATATTTGGACACACCTTTTCTCCCCAATAACTAGCTAACATTTATATAGTGCCTGCTATGTGCTATCCACTGTGCTAAGGACTTTACAAATATCTCATTTCATCTCCATGTCTATCTGAAGTAGGAACTTTAATCTTCCCCCTTTTACATTTGAAGAACTTGAGGAAAATAGAAGTTAAGAGATACATAAGGTAATAAAGCCAGTAAGTGTTCAAGGATGAGTTTAATCTTAGGTCTTCCTAAATCCAGGCTCAGTACTTTATCCTGAGCCATCTAACACTAAACTTTTCAACATTTGGTATTACAAATAGTGTTGCTCTAATTGAGCATCTTTGTCATCTTCAGGTTTATGAATGGATTTTTCAGAGTTCTGTGAATTTGCATTTCTATGATTATTTGTAATTTTGAATAAATTCAAGGTGATTGAGGATAGTTTGCATTTATTCTTTTGGAATATGCTTGTCTATGTCCTTTAACCAATAATCTATTGGGAAATGGCTCTAATCTTACTGATTTCTATCAATTCTTTTGACACAATGAAATTTCTGTACAACATATTTTTCTTAAATTTTCTTTTTCTTTCTTTTTTTTGAAAACATTGATTAATATTTATTTTTTTAGAAAAGTTAACATGGTTACATGGTTCATTCTCCTACTTTCCCCTTCAACCCCCGACCTCCCCCCCTTCCGCCATAGCCGATGTGCATTTCCACTGGTTTTAACATGTGTCATTGATCAAGACCTATTTCCAAACTGTTGATAGTTGCTTTGGTGTGGTAGCTTCAAGTCTACATCCCCAACCATGTCAGCCTCAACCCATGTGTTCAAGCATTTGCCTTTCCTCTGTGCTTCCACTCCTGCAGTCCTTCCTCTGAATGTGGGTAGCGTTCATTACCATAAATCCCTCAGAATTGTCCTGGGTAATTGCATTGCTGCTAGTACAGAAGTCCATTACATTTGATTTTACCACAGCGTATTGGTCTCTGTGTACAATGTTCTTCTGGCTCTGCTCCTTTAACTCTGCATCAATTCCTGGAGGTCTTTCCAGTTCACATGGAATTCCTCCAGTTTATTATTCTTTTGAGCGCAATAGTATTCCATCTCCAGCATATACCACAATTTGTTCAGCCATTCCCCAATTGAAGGGCATACCCTTGCTTTCCAGTTTTTTGCCACCATAAAAAGTGTGGCTAAAAATATTTTCATACAAGTCTGTTTATCTATGACCTCTTTGGGGGTACAACCCCAACAATGGTATGGCTGGATCAAAGGGCAGGCATTCTTTTATAGCCCTTTGAGCATGATTCCAAATTGCCAGCCAGAATGGCTGGATCAGTTCACAACTCCACCAGCAGTGTATTAATGATCCAGTTTTGCCACATCCTCTCCAGCATTCATTACTCTCCCCTTCTTTCATATTAGCCAATCTGCTAGGTGTGAGGTGATACCTCAGAGCTGTTTTGATTTGCATTTCAATTTCTAAGTATTAGAGATTTAGAACACTTTCTCATGTGCTTATTGATAGTTTTGATTTCTTTATCTGAAAACTGACTATTCATAGAGTCTCCTTAAAAAAAAAAGTAGGAGAGTACTCAATGTATGAAATACATGAAATGAGCATGCCTATTTATTTCCTACACAGTAAAAATATACAAAATACACATCAAGAAAGACTGTAGCCTATAAACCCTATTATATTTCCCTTGGAGGTAGATATTTAAAATATTAAAATATGAATCACTTAGTTGGACTGCTAAATAGTTCATTCCCACTATTTCTCTATACTGTCTTAAGAATGCTTTTAAGGTCTTTGTCTTCTGACAAGTCAGGCCAAGACTTGGGCTCATCAACCTTTCTGTGATTATTTCCTCTGAGAAGCATTGTCATAGTTGTAGGGTACTTCCTGGGGTGCAGTCAGCACTGCCTGAGGGACAGAGTACCTCCTAACTTCTCAGCCTTGCATGGTTGCATCCTATAGTTGCAATGTCTAGATGCAATAGATAAAATGTCTATTAGAATCAGTTTGGCCACCTCATTTCAAAGAAAGAACCAGATGATCCTTGAGATTCTAACACATGCTCTCACTTAGATGAACTGTCATATGCCAACATCAGTTATGGTGCGGTTTGAGATGGAGAAGAGTCCTTTTCCTGTCAGTGAGAGGAAGTCTACAGAGTTCCATGCCACATGTTATAGAGAGTGGGAAAAGAATTGTACTAATAGAAATTTCTCCCATGAAAAAGTCTACAGAATGATTAATTTTTTTCCTGGCTCAGTGGCCAATTCTCTTTTCACATATTTCCTTCCTATTGCTTTTGTACTCATAATAAAGATATTACTCCATTGTCCCAAAGTGAAGAATTTTAGCATTGAGCATGGATCTGTAGAAGTGAGCAGTGGGGCTTGCATGATACACAGAGAGGCTCCTACTACTTTTAAATTTAATAAGTTTCTCTAGAATTGTAAGTTCAGCCTTTATCCATAGTTAGAAAAGACATAACCCTTCATCTTTCTCAAATGTTTTAATGGTTGTAACTTTTATATTTAGTTGTTTTTTTGGGAGTTTTGTATTTATTTTGGTATAGGGTGAAATGAAAGCTACCATGGTCTAGAGAAGATAGTCTCACTCTCAGGAATATTTGTGTTTACATATTCCTTTTCAAACATGCAGCAGTGTTACTTGAGGACAAGTATCTTACCTATTGATATGCCAAGGTAACTTTTTAGACAATAATTTGCATATTGACTTTCTTTGGGAATTTTATTATGATTCTGTTCTTTGTTTAGGAATGCATATAGGCTTGCATGTGTGCCTAAGTGTATAATGAAAGATACTGTCTGCAACATATTTTTCACCAAATTGCTATCTAATTATTTAGAATGAAAAATCCTTTATCAAGGTTGTGTTCTTGAGTTTATTTTATAAATTGCCTCTTTATATACTTTTACTTTTCATATATTTCCAGTGATAAATTTTCCATTTTATTTGGTATCAGTTGATTTTGATAATTACCACATTATAATATAATTTGAAATTTATTCCTTTGTTCTTATTTTAAATAAAATATTTATTTCTTGAGGTTTCTGACCTTTGGCTTTTCAAGAATGATCTTGCTATTATTTGTCACTAATTCTAAAAAAATATTCCCTTGATAATTTGATTGGTATAGGATTTAATTTTAAAGTAATTTAGAAAATATTATTTTAATTACATTAGTGAAGCAGAGTTATGAACATTGATTATCTCTTCCAATTATTTAGTACTTTCTTTAGTTTTGTGAAAATGCTATATAGTTGTATTTATAAAAGTCCTTTGTGTATGTCATGGTAAATTAACTTTCAGCTATTTAATTATAGTTAATATGTCTGATATATTTATTTCTATTCCTTATTCTTGGTTTTAGTTATGGTATACAGCAATACTTTAACAATGGTTATCTTTGCATTACTCAACTTTAATGGAAAATAATTCAGTGTTTTCTCTATTACAGATAATTCCAGGTCTTGGTCTTAGATAAATGCTGTCATATTAAAGAAAGGTTTTCTCATAGTCATACTTTATAGCTTAGAAAATGTACAGAAAAAACACTCTATGAGACTCTTTTTTGGGGGCAATATAATTATAATTCCCAAACCAAGGATCAATACATGAAAGAAAAGGAATTGTAGATTAACATCACTAATGAACACTGATACAAAAAGTAAATTAAAATTGTTTGTCAAAACATATTTTTAAAAATTATTTATCTTGATCATGCTATTATCATACCATTAATGTAAGAATGGTTTAAAATTATGAAAATAGTTTTCATCTTAAATCGGATTATTTGACATTCATTTTTACTTTTAAATTTCAGTTAGTATTTGTCATTTAATTTGGGTTTTCAATTTTGTTGCTTTATGATGATTTTATATATTTTCATTTCTTCTCCACTTGCTATTTCCTTCTTTTTCCCACTTTTGAATTTGAGAATTTATCTTCCTTTGATTTTAGATTTAAAATCAAATTTGTTATTAGTTTATAAATGTAGTAGTTTGTTAGTTAAATTTTTATTTTTAATTTTATCATGCCTTTATTTAAAAATTACTTTCTGTTGGCAGGTTTTTGGATTGTTATTCTCTGGTTTTCTAGATTTCTTTTTAATTTCATGATCATTTAATGATTCCTCTTTTTCTCCTTTGTTAGTATCAGTGATCAAGTGTTATATAGTCTCTTGAAAAAACTACTTTAACTCAATTCCACATATTTTGGAGTATTTGCTACTATACTCTTCCATCAGATTCTGTGAATGTGAAACTCCCACCCCTTTATTATTATAATAGTTATTAATATAATAATAATTATCATAAGATTTATGATTATTTTTATAATATGATCTTAGTTTTGAGCTAATAGTCAAGTAATATAGTTAGCCTTATATGAATTATACGCATCGGGTAAGAAAAATGTAGCTTAGGGTCATATTAAATCTTACTGACAGGCACTTTGACCTTAAACCTGCAACCCAAATGTTCCTACCAAGCACACCACACCCTGGTGCATGTAGGAAATAAGACAGTCGATCAGGAAGTGGAGGGCTGCTTTTAGGTGCCTGGCATAAGGCATTCGGGCAGGAATATAGGATACCCATCTACTAGGTGCAATGGCTTAGGTCAGTCATCCTTTGGTGCCATATTGAGATCAGATTACAGAAGGTGACTGACTCCTGACAGGGATAAGAATTGTCAGCAAAAATCAAACACTGTTCCTTTATTGCAGAGACCTTGCAAAATTCAGGCCTAATGATAGACATTAGTTACCACCCATAGTGATGATTTCTGTACTTCCAGCTTATTTAGCACTTGTGTCATTAATTAAGATCTGATCATGTGGAAGATTTTTGTTTCAGTCTATTTTAATTTTAACTGTATATTCTATATTTAATCTGACACTATATCATCAACTTTCTGTACATTAAAGAGGCCATCTCCTAAGGTGCAGAGTCTTTGGTCTTGACCAGAGTCCGGCTTTATTTTGAGACCAATCCTCTCTCAATAAACCTATTTATTTTTGGCTTGGAGACTTTGTTTTACTTTTTGGAGTCTCTGCTAATAAATTTTCACCACGATTCCCAGTCACTGTATTTTCCAGTACCCTTATAATAGGTACGACAGGTAGCTAGGTGGTATAGTGGATAAAGGGACAAAGTGGTTACAAAGACATGAGTTCATATCTAGAAACTGACACTGTGTAATCCTTAGCAAATATGGTAAGTTTATAATTGTATGACAACCCATTTTCAGACTAGAGACTTTTATTTAGTGGCTTAAAATCATATATGAGATTAATATTCTGTTGTATATCATTGACCAACTTTAACAAGATTCCATTCTTCTGAAACAAATGTATTGTGTCTGGCATAAATAGGGATATATGAGCATTAATTTGATACCATTTGAAACTAAATACATACCGGATATCTACATAACATATATCAATGTCAAATTGCCTAAAAGTAATTTAAGTACCTATTATGTAGGCAGTGCTAAACATCTTAGGGTATGAAAAGAAAGTATGATACAAAATCTACCCTAATAGAGCTTGTAATCTAAAAAGTTACTTCACAGTTTGTTCTGGGCAAAATATTACCCCGAAAATGTATACAGCTTTTAAAGATCCACTAATAATTTGGTGAAGGTGACAATCCTTGGGAGGCATATGGGACTACTCAGGATCACAACAACATTGTATTCTTGAGCCTGGCCATTATTTACCACTACTGTCCGTACAGTTCTGGGAATTTTATGGCTTGAATGGTCATTTACTGGTTGTGGCTGATCTATGGCAAGAATATGTTTTGTGATTCCAATTCCAATGTGCATTGAAAAAGAAAACAAAATAACTGATGAATGAGAAAAAAAATCTACAGTTTTTACAATGAATTCTGATAAATTACAAAGGCTCACAAGATGTTAATGCTGGAAGGGACCCAGAATTAAATATCTAGTTAATGGGAGAACTAGGCGTATAACCTAAATTTTCTTTTTACCCATCCAGTATTCTTTTAGTTATATAACACATCAAAAATTCATTTAAACTCACAAGTTTTGTAAATGAATATATGAAAATTGAAAAACAAATGTATTTTAATCACTCATTTATGTGAGAAACTCAATTTCATTAGGTTTTCCTTTTGGCTGAATGGAATGTGAGAAGAACAATGAAGTACTCATAATCTTAATTCAAATTTTACTTATCAAAGTTTCCAGATTCCATTTTTAAAGCTTTTATTTTATGTCTTGTTTGGTTCCAATGCAAGATTTTTTTCTTTTTTAAAATGATGAGAACCTTATTTTTAAAGTAATTATTAATAAAGAAATTACTTTAAAACTTTAATTTAACTTTAAAAACACAACAGAAAGATCTTTAATTTCACTTCTTTCATAATAAATTAAGGAATAGTCATTCTTGACCATCCAAAAACAATACCATATTTTAGATCTAATGGAACTAACTCCTAGAGTCAGATAATTATAAAATTTTCTGTGTACACAAGGAAGAAGTAGGAACTTATGGGTCACATTCTCAATTGAACATAAACCTTAAAATATTTAGAAAATATTTATTAGGAAATCTCTGATAGAAAAAGGATAATTATATGGATTTATACTCTGGATATGCATGTTGAGTGGCCATAATTATCCCTTTCTTTTGTGTTTGACCATAATAGAGAAAGAAAGTAAGGGCTTGCATCTTGGTCAAAATATTTATTAATCATTCACTATGCAGTAATTATTAATCACTTATTCTTCCATGCCAGGTACTGTACCAAATGGGGGAGGAGACTCAAATACAGGCTGAAGGAAAGATAGTTCCTATCCTCAAGTACTTTATAACATAATGGGAGAAGAAAATACATAAAATAAAGGTAAAAAAGTTTAGGGAGAAGATAACCTCAGGGACATGGTGGAAATAGTCCAGTGAGTCAGGTGTGTATTGAGAAAGGAATGAAAACAAGGTTGGTCTAGACATTTTCCTTAAAATGGAGATTCTGAGAGGATCTTACCAATCAGAAAAGGACTACAATGGACAAAATGAACTTTCAGTATGAGAAGATTACTGTGGCATGGTGGAGAAAGACAGAAATAGAAAGTCATAAAAAACACCCAGAGAGGAATAACATTGGAAATTTTAGAAACACCTTTTCTTGAATTTGAAAATACTTTCTCTCTCTAGAGTCAATAGTTCAAAGGCATAAAGAAAGCCACCTTCAAGGAATTTTTATACCAATTCTCCCTCCCAGTACTTCTAAAACACTAGAGCTAGAGTATGAAGATTTTGAAAAACTAGAATGTGTATGTAATGTACTTTTGAGTATAAGAAAAAGTTTTAGGGTAAATGAGTTCTATTTTCTATTTAGAGACAGACATAATAAGCAGTAATTTATACAATTTAAAGACTAGTGAGGAATTATCTAATCATTTAATTATTTTTAATATAGATATTTCTCATGCTTCAATTTAACAATTTCAATATAGATATTTCTTATGTTTCAATTTAATTTATGTTTCAATTAATTTAATTCAATTTAACAATTTAATTCTTATGTTTCAATTTAAAAATAGCAAATAGTAATTTGCTATTTAAAAAAAGATCTGATTTTAAAGAAAACAATCCCATATTTTATTTGTCTTATATATAAGTATAGGAAGAATTGCTTCTTCAACTATGAACTCACAGTTCAAATCCCAATATTTATATTATTATATCTTATCAAAATTTCATTGGAATATACTTTTGCTTATAAAATGATGGTAAATATCATAGCTGTAGCATTTTAGAATTATTATAGCCTTAAAAGCTTTAATTAGAATCATACTTTAATCTGTCATATTCCTTTCTTTCCCTCAAAAGGTTTTTAAACGAGTAAATATTCATTAAAATATTATTGAGTTTTACTTGGTTAGCTAGCACTGTCTAAGAAATAACTTCTCCAGCTTAAAGATCAGATTCTGTGATCATGCTGCATCAAAAATTAAAATCTCTTTTCCTTTATCTTGAAAGTTATGATTCTGGAACACTGTCCCTGAATCTCCCTCTTCCTTTTGCACCCTCCCCTCCAACAATGTGGACTAGCACATTACTGCTATACTCTCCTCCAGGATACTCCATCATTACCTTTGTCTTGTAAATCTCCTTTTCACCTGTTGTTTTCTCTGGGTGAGAAAGTTAACTCTTACATCTCTTGTTCTTAAACTCTACTCAGAAAGTGAAAAGGGATTTACTATCATACATTTTTTCCATTGGGATGTGGCAGCAACAGGACACTGGCAAATTGGCAGAAGAGTTTCACTGATTGTTTTTCACCAATTTTCAACTTTTAGTGTTTTAAGCCACCTTTTCCCCAACCTGAAATAATAAGTTTACTTATGGAATGTGTAAGGAACAAGCCACCAATATATCCTTGATTCACAGTGCTTGCAATACCAAGACTGGTTAACAGGAACTCTCCCCACTGACATATTTCTCTCTTCAGTTGTGTTGAGGTTTTTTTTTTCATTTTCCTAAGCTAAATAATTAATTTATTTTGGATGCATTCTGTTGTCTAATCTTTGTTTCACCTGTGACTAACCCTTTAAGCAGTGAACTACAGGCACTCATTCAAGGAAATATATAGATCCATAGATGTTTCTTCCCCACACTCAGCATCTTCCTCACTCTATGCTCCCTTCTAGTCACACACAGATGCCTGACAACTTGGAAGAATCACTCAAGGCTGAATGTTGAATGCCTGTGGACAATAATAATCTCACTGAACCCTTGACTACCCTTTTCCAAGCTTATTCTTCACCACCCTCATCTCTGACCACCTTCAAATTTCTATTTCCCTCAATCCATTCCTCATAATGTCCTATGCTAAAGCTATCATGTTCTTTTACAATGATCTCAAAAATTCCTACTGTATAGGTAAAAAAATGGCTTAATTAAAAAACTTTTCTCTCTCTTGCCATCTTTTTGTATTTACTTAGGCTTGGTACCCTCTTAATGGTGTAGTTTTTCTGGTCACTCTTTCCAGCATCAGTTGATTCATTCATATCACCAAATCACTGGTTTTGGAGGTGATGGAATTCTTCTCCACACCACCATCCTTGCCGTTTCTGGGTTTTCCCTCAACTACCATAAATCAGTAGCTACTCCTTCTTTGATGTTATCAGCAACTCAAGATTCTGGTCGCTATTATATATTACCCACATACTATATATTATAGGAAATTATATTCCTTCTTCAATGTGGCTAGAGCACAACTTCCTCTTCTCCTAACTCCTGCCCTAATACTAAGGGATCACATAAAATATACATGTGTATATGTACATAATGTGTATGTATGAAATATACACATCATACATATATGAACATTTAAAAACTCTATCAAGCACTCAAACCCCCCAATTATCGAGAAACTCATTTTCAATGACTTAGTTCTCCAACTCACACATAGCTACATACACATACATAGTTACACCCTTAATTTTCTTATCACTCTCAAGTATTCCATGTTCTTACAATCTAAAATTACATTACTTAATAATAAAACAGCTGCCATTCCTCCTCTTCCCCTGCCTTGCAACTCCAAATCCTAATCTTTACCCCACATTGTAATTTCCACTACCTTTCTATTACTTAGTTCTCTCTCTCAGGCCATTGCCTTTGTACTAGCTACACTGTCTTCCTTTTGTAATATTGAACACTTTGTGAGCCAATTCAACAAGTAAGAGGAATGGGTCCAGTACAAATTTATGTTACATAATCTGAACTGGGTCCTTAAAGCAGCAAGGCAATATTTTTATGCTTTTAGAATCAATTCACTATTATACTCACTACAATCACTTTCCAAACTTTTTCATCTCTTCAAACCTCCAATAGCTCCACTTCCTCAAACTTTTCATCTAAGAACTTTGCCTCATATTTCACTGAAAAATGAAACCATTCTCTCAGCTTTCTTTTTCTCCTTTTCCTTCTATTATATTCTTTAAAAATTTGTCCTTTCTCATTATCAAGGCAATCATCTGTACACACATAGGTGATCCCATACTATTCCATTTTCTCCAGGAGACTTTCCCCCTTTATTATTGCAATTCTCTCATTGATCTTCAACTTCCACAGCTTCCCTTAATCTGTCCTTCCTTTTTCTCATGCTCCTCCCTTTCTTTTATCTTCTCTTACTTCCCCATTGGGTAAAATAGATTTTTACTTGTGTGTGTGTGTGTGTCTGTGTGTATTTTCCTTCTCTTCAAACCAAGCCTGCGAATAAAATTTAAGCATTGTCCACCACATATTCCACATTTTTTCTCCACTGTAAAATCTCTTCCTTGTGTTCTTTTTTTGAGATATTTCTGCCCATTCTTCCTCTCCCTTACCCCTTCTCCCAGTGCATCCATCTTTTTCACTCATTCATTTTTTTTGGAATCATCTCAACAATCAACTCAGACCTATGCCCTCTGTCTATGTGGACTCTTCCTATCTGCTCTAATAGTAATAAAGTTTATAGGAATTAGATGTTTGAATCTTCCCATATAGGAATGCTAATAGTTAATAGTCTCTTGTTATTTCTCTTTCCTGTTTACCTTTTTATGCTTTTCTTGAGCCTTGTGTTTGTTACATTTTCTATTCAGCTCTTGTTTTCTCATTAAGAATGTTGAGAGTCCTCTGCTTTATTAACTTTGCATTTTTTCCCCTGAAGGATCTTACTCTGTTCTGCTGGTTAGGTTATTCTTGTTTGCAATGCAGTTCATTTGCCTTTCAGAATATAATATTCCAAGTCCTTCACTCATTTAACATGGAAGTTACTAACTCTTGTCTGATCCTGACTGTAATTCCACAATGCTTTTCTCCTTGACTTTGGACCTCTGGAATTTGGCTCTAATATTCTTGGTAGTTTCCATCTTTGGATCTCTTTCAGTAGGCGATCAGTGAATTCTTTTAACTTCTATTTTGCTCTATATATCTAATATACGAGGGCAATTTACTTGATAATTTCTTGAAATATGATGTTTAGGCCTTTTTTTCTCATGGATTTCAGGTAGTCCAATAATTCATAAATTATCTCTCTTCTATCCATTTTTGATGAGATATTTCAAATTTTCTTCTATTTTTTAATTTTTTAAAAAAATGTGTTTTGTTATTTGATGTTTAATGGAGTCACTAACTTCTACCTGCCCAATGCTTATTTTGAAGGAATCATTTTCTTCAGATTTTATACCTTCTTTTAGTCAATTATGCCTTTCAAGAATTATTTTCTTCAGTGAATATTTGTACCATCTTGCTATTTGACCTATTTTGCTTTTTTTAAGAAGTTTTTTTCGTCTGTTAATTTTTTGCCTCTAATCATTTCACTAGGTGTGCCTTTTAAAATGTTATTTTCTTTGATATCTTTGTGCCTTTTTATCATGCTACATTCTTTGATAAAGAACTTTATCATCTTTTTCTTATAGTTACTTCCATAGCTAGCATTTGATAGGAAGGTCTTAAGCTGATGATAGACTGATGAATATTATCCAAAAGTGGCATTAAGGTGTGATTGAGATATCTATCTGTGTCTGTCTGTCTGTCTGTCTATCTATCTATCTATCTATCTATCTATCTATCTATCTATCTATCTATCTATCTATCAATCAATCAATTTATCGATCTATCTATTGATATATCTATCTAAATGCGTACATATGTAATTTCTTCACTTATAATCATATAACTATTATATGGAGTGGCTATATACACATATAATTCTAGATCTATTCCCCTTTTGAAGGTAAGAAGATAAAGAGCAAATACTCAAGTCCAGTTCCCTACAAGGTGAAAACTGCATTCTTCCCTTGGAGATGGGGTGGGCTATCACATATTAAGCTCTAGTGAATTTTGAATTTTCTGACTTATTTTAAATATCTACATTTATTTCTCTACCTACCTACATATCTTTGCCTATATTTCTATCTATCCCTCTTTCTATCCATCTATCCATATCTGTCTATCCTCCTAATTTTCCACTTATCATCTGTCTTTTCTTATAGCTGTTAGCCTCTAAGGAAGAGAAGAATTTCTACAGGTAAAAATGAGGTAAGAGTGTTTGATGTTTAATGGAGTCACTAACTTCTACCTGCCCAATGCTTATTTTGAAGGAATCATTTTCTTCAGATTTTATACCTTCTTTTAGTCAATTATGCCTTTCAAGAATTATTTTCTTCAGTGAATATTTGTCCCACACATGAGGGACAGACTACCCAGAAATTGGCAGAATGATGTGATGCTAAATAGTAACTTGTAAAGCCTTATTTCCCTGGTACCATAGCACCTCATCTATGAGATGGAATTAGGACAAAACTAGACCACTTACCTGCCTATTCTGTCATAGAGCAGGTTTGAATAATTGTAAAGTTTTCTAGTCTAATTTCTCTAAATATTTTCTTTCCTGAATTTCCACACTTTCCATTTGCTTAATTTAATCTCCTTAAGACACTTTCAAATCCTCCCTATTTTGCCCAAGTTTGGACCCTGAAAAACACTACAATCTCTTTATATCCTTCATACCAAAGAGAAAGTCAACATGAGATAGAATTACCTTAGGATTAATCTGAATTACTTTTCCTCATGAATGACCTTAATAGGAGTTTTTGTCTATAAAATCATCTTTTGATGTCCGTCTCAAGAATAAGCTCCTATGTTTTGTTTGGTATTCTCTAAGGCTAGGTAGATCAAAAGTGTGAACATGAAAAATGATATGAAATAGAATAATAACTTGTCAAGGATTTTTTTATGTTGGGAGCAAAACAAATACTCACCATTTGACCTGTGTCATATTTTGCAAAAATAAGAAATTTAGGGTTTAGTCATTAACATGATATTTTTCAAAGCCAATTTAGAGAACTGATCAATGTGCCCTAGGAACTATATGGCCAATGGTTTTTGTTTTTGTTTAGGAGTAGTGGATTGGTGGACAATAAAGTCTTCAGGAAATTGTTTTGGAGGTTTATTTGTTTATATATATTCATTTCTGCATTAGTTAGGGTTTTTATTTTATGGAGTGAACAAGGAAAAAGCTTACAAAATAGTTTCCTTTTTTCTTTTGCTTTTTAGAAAAATTTTCCATGGTTACATGATTCATGTTCTTACTTTTCCCCTTCGCCCTCCCTTTTAACCACCCCCATAGAGCTGACATGCATTTCCACTGGTTTTAATATGTGTTATCAATCAAGACCTATTTCCATATTATTGATAATTATATTGGTGTGGTCGACAAAATAGTTTCTTAATCTTTCTTAGCTTATAAAGATGAATGTCATGCTCACAATTTCAAAAACAACACATTGTCTAATCTATATATGACTAGACATATCAAGTTTTTCTAGGGGATGCTGAACACCAAGGACTATAGACCTAATGGTTTCTTAGAGTAATTTCTTTCTTTGTGAAATATTTGCTTATGTTAAAAATGACAAGTTAATATGTAAAGTTGCCAGATGGATCTTTACTAATTTATTTTTTAAGGCATAAAGATAAAAATACATAACTTCTAATTTTTAGCAACTATTTTCAATTCTCAGTAGATAAGCTTTGGTAAAAGTGCTGATTAAGATAAATGATTTTGAGAAGTACCTTGAAATGATAGAACAAAACAATGAATTTTTGAGTTAAAGAATATGGATGCAAATCTTGGCTCTCATACGTATTACTTGCAGCACATTGGACCAGATGCTTTACCCCTCTAGTTTCTTTATTTGTAAAATGAGGTAGATGGACTTCATTTAAGATAATATTTAAGGTCTAAATATCATATCCAGATCAAATTTTATATTCTTATGAATTCAAATTAATGCTGATCAGTGATTTACCAAACTTTTTTTCAGCTTCCATAAATTAATCATCTTTAAATTCTTTGTCTCTTCTTCATATGTCATAGGTTTGAAAGTTAAATTCCAAGTATTAAAGAAACAATCAGTATCTTCCATTTGTTCCACAACTTTTAGTAGTAAATGCTCTCTAAATGAAAAGTTTTGTGAAAAACGTTACTATCTCACCACTAAATGGCAAAATCAAGGGAAAAAATTAAAGTATGTGCCAGGCACCATGCTGAGAAACTTATAGATATAAATTGGGAGCCTTACAATAATCTTGGAAGGCAGCTAATATTGATAATGGTAATAATTTTAATGACTATCATTCATATAGAGCTATGTGCCAGGCACTGGAAAAATGTATTACAATATATCATTTGATCCTTGCAACGACTTTTCATCTGCCCATTCCATGGAGGAAGTCTTCGCATCTTGCCATCCATGTAGTAACTTTTCTGATGCCTCCCTTTTAAATCCCCAAAGTCAGAAGAATTTTGAAGACCCCTTTCATGATCTGTATACATACTGAAAAATCAAGAACAGGTGATCTTTTGGTTTCTGCTTCAAAGGGGGGCTTCTATTTTCCCTGAGTTTGCCTTAGGACATTTGTATTATGATTTGACAGGTATGTGCTAGTGTGATCCCATTTTCACAGTTGGGGAAAGTTTGGCAAACAAAAGTTAAGTGATTTATCCAAGGTCATACATCTAGTAGTTTCTCAGTCCAGATTTGAAGTATGATCATCCTGACTCCAGGCAAAACACTTTATCCCCTTTTTCTCCAAGTTGAAAAACCCAGCATGGAACTCATTTATATTCCAGAGTACTTCTTGAAGGATATATATAGTATAGCTGACTAGTCTCAAGTGAATAGGCAGTGCAGGAAACATGATGTCTCCATATTCTCAAGGGTGGACCTAATCATGATGACCTGGTATCATATATAGTCCTATGCCAACTAACAGCATTCCTATGCAAGTCCCAGAATCTGCATGAAGGTAATAACATTATGGAGCTTCAAAATCATTTGAATTTGATTCAATTACATTTTTGGATAAAGAACTTAAACCCTCCATATCTTGTATCACATATCAAGTCTATTTTTTATTAGCTTTGAAAATCTGAAGGCACTGTTTGAATGAAATACATATGACTGAGTTTTCTTTGTCATCTTTTGGGAATTCATAATTTTCTCTTGGACAACTTGGTTTCAGCGCACATTTGAGATCCTCAAGGGTCTTTGAAATAGATAACTTGTCTAAATGGTGAGAGAAATATTCATGATCGTAACAAAATTTGAAGGTGGATATTACCTGAAGGTAGACTACTTCCTCAGTTCCTCAAATTATCCTGAGACTGACTTTGGAACAAGTTACCATTAGAAGTGGTGGTCATGTGAAGGTTAAGGTGTCTGCAGATGGCAATTTCCAGCCATGTTTCTTACAAATATTATGAAATGAATAAAAATTAAGCTTCTACTTTGGAAATCATAAAGAATTAAGTGGCTATACAAAGAAAAGTCTGAGCTTTTAATATGTTATCAAAAAAGGATTACATCAAATTATACCTAATCTGAATGTTTCCTTTCATTAATAAAGGAGTCTCCCCCAAGAGTGTTGTGAGGAAATTGGAAAATTATATATTTAATGTAGGATAACACTCAGGCTATCTTAAAAGAGCTGAGAGTTCCAACCGTGGAATGAAGGGAAGGAAACTGTTTTCCTTGAGGATTCTGGTCAAGATGGAGACAGGGTGAAGACTGCTTTTACCTGTCCCTGTGGAGAGCCCAAGGAGTGTGGATTTTTTCACAGAAAAGGAAGACCTGCCAGTGAAAGATCAAGTGAGCAAGAAGATCTAACTGGGGTGGTGGCCTTCCCAGTCTGAGACAAGCTCCTTGATTTAATTTTTCTGGATTTACTTTCCTATGAACCTATTTTTCCTATACCATGCAGAGGAGCAGAAGTGGACAAAACTCTGTGAGAGATGCAATTCCCTTCCAGCCTGTGATAGAGACTGTTTCAGAGAAGCATAGTCTCTAACCATCTCCCAGCCCATATGTTGGTCTTTTAGTGATTAGATTTAGTGTGGCCTCTCCCCATTATCCCTAACTCCTATAGTCATTATTAAATCTATGTTTATAAATCCTTTTGTCCAAGTATTACTCAGTTATTTGTTGATTTCATAGACTCCCTGGCTGGGTGGATCTGAGAGGCTGTTGAGTTCCTAACTGTCACTCCCTTCAACTGCCAAAACCATTTTTGATTTGTGTTTCCCAACTTGTTAAGTTATTCCCAGTCTCTTGCCCTATCCTGTCTGTCCTGTCTCCTCCTCACCCTTTCTCTGAACCCAGATAATATTTAAGTACCTACTATAGTCTTCACCATAAGAAAAGGCAAGAAGGTAAATTTCACTTGCAACTTTAGTGTACTATTAAGGAACTCAAAGAGTCAGGGTTTTAAAACTAAAGTGACTACAGAGGTCATTTAGTCTAACTTCCTCATTTTATAGATGGAGAAAGTAAGACTTAAAGAGGTTTTGTTTGCTCAAGGCCCCAGAGGCAATACATTTAAGAATTAATATTTTAACCAAGTATTATTACTCCAGATTTAATGCTCTTTCCATTATTCCAAGTGATAAATGTATAAGATTGACCCATGGTTTCTCTCAGTTTTGCAAAAATACATGTTTATACTGGGTAGCACTTTAAATGGCAAAGTAGGGTACTATAGTCATTAATGTTGACTAATGAAAGGCTATCCAGGATGCCAGGCTAAACATTCCAAATACCCTTGTGAGAAAAAGAAAGCATTCACCCAAACACCATTATTCTCAAAAATGTCACAGATCTTGAAGTACAATAGTAAGTAATCTGTCCGTGGCATTGAAATAATTTGCTTTCACTTACAAATTTACCATCACATTTGTTCGTTGTATTTTATTAAATAATCTCACAACCTACAAATGTGGATTTCTAGCAATGTCATTCATTATATAAGAATATGCATGAAAATGTTTTTGAATTTCTTTCAGAGCTCATTGCAATTGGATTTTGTCCATTTTTTTCTTCTTCTTAAAAAAAAAGACAAATGAGCTCAAATAATCTACATAAAGATTTTGGTGGCTTTTTTTTACTCTAAAACTTTGAAGAGATATTAGACTATCTCATTAAAACCCAATTAGTCATTTCTTCATTATGCTCTCTGGAAGTATATTAGATTGCTACCTAAAGATATTCACAAACATTGCTGAACTTAATTCTTCTGGCTGCCAAATTATAAATTATTTTTTAGCTGTTGGTATGTGAAAAGAATCCAATATCCCTAAGATAGAGTACAAGACAAGAATAATACTATTTATTGATATTTTGTTCTTTTGAATTTCAAGAATTTGCCATAATAAGAAGAGAGGGATAGTGTGTGCAATGTGAAGAATGCTGAATTTTCCAATATGAATGAGTCAGATTTTTTCTTTCTTCAAAATGAAAATTAGAAGATACACTCATGGAATAGTGCCACAACTTTTTGGAGATTGAGGAATGAAAGGCTGCTGTATTTTACATTTAATTTAAACTCTTAAATATTAATTGAACATAAATAATTGTGGAGATCTCTTTATCATCTCTGATAATCTGATGACAATTTAGTTGATAAGGAAATAAGGACAGGACAAGGGAAATGTCTTTTACTTCATGCTTCCAGCTCTGGCTCCAGGAGCATGGAGTTTATTATATATATTTCAAGACTCATTTCACACAAAAGAACCCCCCAAAATTTTGCAGATGTGCAGAAGTTACAAATTATATCACATCAAAACACAAAACATTGGCTTCAGAATAGACAAGGCCAAGGCTGAGTATCTTGGCCTTAGCTATAACAGGCAGCAGCATTCCTTGCTGTGTTAAAAGTGTTAACCCTTTAAATTCAGGCTTGATAGGAACATAAAGCTTTTCAATAAGGTCACAATACACCTCAACAAGAAAACACAAGGACCACAAAAGGGGTCAAAAGAGGAGTCCCAGATTCCCATCCATTCTCTTATTGGCTTCCCACAAATAATGTATTTCTTTTTTACGTTAAAAACTCAGTGGAATGTGAATTATAATAACCTGATATAATAAAGTAGGAATCATAAGATGTGAGTTCAAGTTCTGACTCTACCACTTACTAGTAATGTAAATAAGACATATGTCTTCTCTGAGCATGTTTACTTTATTTTGTTATTTAAATATTTTTTCTAGATTATATGTAGAAAATTTTAATAATCATTTCCTGACATTTTGTTATTTTTCACTTTCCCTTCTACTCTTCTCCTTCCTCAAGATGGCAGATAAGGTGATATAGGCTGTAGGTATGCTATCATGTAATACATATTTCCACGTTCATCATGTTATGAAAGAAGACACATATTGTATACTGGAGAAAAATTATAAAGGGAATAAAATGAAGAATAGTATGCTTCAATCTGCATTCACATTTGTCTATCAGTTCCTTCAATGATACTGATTAGCCTTTTTCATCATGACTCCTTTAGAGTTGTCTTGGATACTGGATATTGCTGATAATAGTTTAGTCATTTACAGTTGATTAGTGTACATTATTGCTGTTATTATGTACATTATTCTAATTCTTCTCATTTCACTTTGTATCACTTCCTAAAAGTCTTTCTAGATTTTTTGAAAATCATATTGTTTGTCATTTCTTGTGATCCAGAAGTATGTTTCCTTATCTAATTAATGATAAGACTGCCAACTTCATTCAATAAATCTTTATGAATCTTCATTTAGTGAATTTTAATTTTCATTAAATGAATCTTTATAGTAGTCTACTAAGAGGCAGCATGTTATAGGGGATAGAGGGATAAAACTCTTTAGAGTCAGAAAGACTTGGATTCAAGTTCTGTTTCTGATAGATACTTGATGTGTGATGATTGATGTCACTGTTAATTTCTCAGTGTCCTGGGCAATTCTCCTCTCTTAAGACTATAATTTACTTGAGAGTAGGTATCTATATCAGTCTACATCAGTGATTCCCAAAGTGGATGTTACTGCCCCTTGGTAGGTGCTACAGCAATCCAGGGAGGCGGTGATGGTCACAGGTGCATTTATCTTTCCTATTAATTACTATTAAAATTAAAAAAATAATTTCCAGGGGGCTAAGTAATATTTTTTCTGGAAAGGGGGCAGTAGGCCAAAAAAGTTTGGGAACCACTGGTCTACATGGATGGAGGCTTAGGTGTGCCTGAACACCCTTTTTGTTAATTTTTTTTTCATGAGAGGAAGGGACAATAAGTATTCTCTCCTAAGGGCAGCTGGGTGGCTTAGTGGATTGACAATCAGCCCCAGAGACAGGAAGTCCTAGATTTGAATCTGGCCTCAGACACTTCTTAGCGGTGTGGCTCTGGGCAAATCACTTAACCCTTATCGCATAGCCCTTACCACTCTTCTGCCTTACAACCAATACAAAGTATTGATTCTAAGACGTAAGGTAAGGGTTTAAAAAAAAGAATAAGAATTCTCTGCCAAGGTATGTCTGCCTATGTAGTTTTGTCACATAAAAGGAGGACATTTCTAAAATGAGTTACCTGCATAGGCAAAATCAGAGGCCTGCACCAAATAAAATAAAACAAATGGACTATTGCTTACCTACTCTTTGCATAGAACTATGCTCAGTGTTAGAAGAGAGATCAAGTTTGGATAAGATATCAGTCCTGCTCTGTTGTAGCTCAATGAGAAAAGTGTAAATAACTATAAGATAAATTATTAAGTGAATAAATAGTAAGCTATTTAGAAAGGTAAAGTATGAAGTGCTATGTCAGATATAAGGGGGAAGGTTGTTACTTATTGAAGGTGATGGAATTTTAATGCACTTTAAAGGTTGTATAAAGATTTAGAAGGCAGGAAAAGGAAAAGAAAACATTCAAGACAAAGCAAATACAATGAGCCAATGCATAGACTGATGGCAGCAGCAGACAATACATGAAAGAGAAGAGCATGATATAAAGATGGCAAAGTAAAGAGTAGTCAGATTTTGGATTCCTCAAATGCCAAGCAATGAAATGTGAACATTTTCTAGAAAAACATAGGGAATCACTAAATATTTTTGAGCTGACAAATTATATTCCCAGATCATTCTGTAAGAAAGATCATTTCAGTTATGGAATATATTAACAGGAAGCAATTATAAAATTCATTAAGACTTTTAATTTCCTTAACAGATATTAAATAGCTTGAACTTTGCAATAAACTTTCGATGCCTATTGGTATTATTGTCATCTGAGCCATATTCAAGTTTAGAATCAGAGATATTCATTAAGTCACTAAAGATAGCATCACAGGGCTAATAAGTGTCATAGATAACATTTAAACTCAGATCTCTTCTGCCTCCAGATTTAGGACTTTTCCTATTACTGTTTTGTCCTAATACAAAATAAGGATGGACGGAAGGAGGTGAAAGTAAAAGTAGGAAAACTTCTATTAAAGTCATAGAAATAGTTCATATGGGTGGCCAAGGAAGGTGGACTGTGACTCTAGTAGGAGGGTATCTGAAAAAATAGAAAGGAATAACTGGCTATGAGAAATGTGGTAATGTAGTGGATGTACAATAGACAGGAATCAGTGACAGTCTAGTCAGGGTTGTTAAGGGACTGTTAAAGGCAATGCTAATTGGTGAGAATAATGGTTTTTGAGGATCAAATGACATAAAATATTTCAAGTTTTAAATCTGCAATTGTCTTGAAGTATAATCATAAATTGTTTTTATTAATGGAACTATATTTTCTGTAGATAAAGGTGTTTTTCATTTTTAGGTTGGGGGAAATGAAAATTTAGTGCAAAAACTGAATAGAATGGAAATCATAAAAAAGGTTGACTTTCATATTTTGTTCCCCAAGAGGTCCTTCATTCGATATCTTATCTATATTTGAAAATAAGGATTGGCCACCATTGCCTTCTTCATTTGTATGCTTGCACTTTGAAGGGATGGTCTTCTGGCTTTAAGTGTTGATGTTTCATAATTCAAATTCTCCTAACCACCTGTATTTGATAAAGCTATCCAGACTTTGTTGGGACAATAGACAATGTTTGATTATACTTCTGATAAAGGATAGGGTTTGGACTTGGGTTGCCATTGTTATAGGGAATTCAGATGAAAAAAGTTTGGTGGTCTTTCTGCAAATTACAGTCTTTCACAACTGTTTGTAGCATTGAGAAGTTAAGTGACTTGCTCAGGTTCACAGTTTCAGAGGTAGAACTTGAACTTAGGTCTTCTTGGACCCCCCTCCCAAGACATATTCTCTATTCACTATACCATTCTACCTCTCTGCAAGAGCAAAGAAGACTCAAGGTAAAAAGAGTAGGTTTAATGGTATCATGATCCTGTCTAGTTGGTTTACATGAATGGACAAACCAAAAAGAAGTAATGAGTGGTGGATGCTAATACAGCCTACTAGCACACTTACATCTATGGAATTCTGGTCAGTATGAGGATATTTAATATATTTTAGACAGAGAGATGGGAATTCAGGATATGTTTTGGGAAAAAGAATAATTTATGCATGGAAAGTATTTTTCAATCCTCACTTCAGCAGCACATAGAGTAAAATTGAAAATGCTTTTCCTCTGTTTCATCAAGTATGGAAAGCTCATGCTTTCTGAACCTAAAATATGCTTTTCCATGTGCTTGCTGATTTGACCATATTTTCTTTCATATGCCTCTGCTCTGAAGGCTTGAGTTGCTTAATTATTTTACCATCCCCTTTAGTACAATCTGGAGAAGGAAAAAGGCATTTTGAACTCCAGCCCCTCAAAGTCATGCTCCCATCTCTTTGCTCTAGATCAGGGGTTGGCAACGTATGGCTCTCAAGTCATATCTGGCTCTTTTGAGGGCCAGATATGGCTCTTTCTGCAGGAGCCATAAAGTCAATTTTTTTTTCAGGCGCTGTTATAGGAGCACACACTGTGAACACTGTACGGCTCTCACAAAGTTACATTTTAAAAAATGTGGCATTTATGGCTCTCACGGCCAAAAAGGTTGCAGACCCCTGCTCTGGATCAAATTAGCAAAAAATCTTAGAGTCAGATTTTTAAAATTGGTATTGTTTGTGGCCTAATAGAAAAAAAAACAAACACTGCCTACATAGCAAATGACTAATATGGGCTATTGGAGAAAGGCAATTGAATTTAGAGTGGCAGCCCTCAATATTGGTAGACCTTTATCAATTAGGTAGAATCTTCCTATTACACTCTCTTAGAGTCATAAAGGAAAGTAACTTGCTGGAAGTCTATTTTTTGTTTTGCTTTAAAAAATGAATTAGGGACAGAATATGTTTAGAACAATTTTGTAAGGCATTTCTATTAAAGCATGCATATCCTTTGCTATAATGAAGAATATTTTAATGATCTGGCCGCCTAGTTTGCAATTCCCAAATTCTCTGTCAGGACATGTTTCAATACCGCTAGGTCGATGTAGTCCTTTATTCTTTTAAGGAAAGTAGAAATGGCTTGCAAATAGTACTTCATTTAAGGATGATGATAATTTGAAATGGAAACAGGCTGGTACAATTGAACATGTGCCGGTTTTGGCATCAGAGGAAATGAGCTCAAATTTCAGATTTACAACTTTTTACTTTTATGTCCTTGGGCATCTCTTTTTTCTAAGCTTCAAATCATATATTTATAAAATATTGGGGTTAGGTGGGAATGGATTTCATGATCTTTATAGTTCTGTCTAGTATCAGCTACTAGGGTCTTGGTGGCTTTTTTTAAAAGGTCAAATATACCAGTATGCTATTTTTTTTTCAAAATTTTCACGTGTTAACTGATTTCCTAGTTTAAAACATCTGTCTGGTGCCCTAGTTTAAGTAAAAAACTGGGCCGAGAAATCTGATGGTTGTTTGCCCTGGGTATATTTTCCAGCTTTTGATCAGCACCAGATTTTCCTATTTGAGCTCTACTTTGCAGAAACAGAAATAATAAGGCCCATAATCAACATAATTTCAACACTCATGTTTCATTATGAAGGAGAGAAAAATTTATAGGCTTGGAAACATCCAATCAAACTTGGGACACAGTCTTTTTTTCATGCTTGTCAAATTTAGACAAAACTCTGGCAAGGGAAGCAAGAGGTGCCAACTGCAGAATTTCTGAGACACATTGAAAAGGAAATGCTGAGAAAATTTCCAACAGTTCCCCATTAGACCAGGAGTTGTTAACATTTTTATGTCACAGGACCATTTAGAAGTCTGGTAAAGTGTATGGACCTCTTCTCAGATTAATTCATTTTTTTAAAAAATCTTGATTGGGAGGGGTATGAATTTTAGTTAGAAGTTAGTTAAAATTATGATATAATTTCCTAATCCAAATACATTGAGCTCCCAAAATTTATCCATGGATCCCTTGGACCATGGACTGCATCTTTGCCTTAGGTTCTCTCCAAAGAAAGAGAGTCCTATTCTCTTCACCTTTAAGGAGTATTCTAACATTATAATGCTGGATATTGGTATTTGGATTTTTCATGGCAAAATCTATCAAAAGTTTTTTTTTTCTGTATCTCACAACTTACATTTCTTTAGTTCTTTTAGACATATGAAACACTCTTTTTTCAAAACCCCATTAAGAAGGGCAATTAGGTGACTCAGGGAATAGAAAGCCAGGCCTGGAGATGGGAAGTCCTGAATTCAAGTTTGGTGTTCTATACTTACTTGCTGGGTGATCCTAGGCAAGTTACTAAATCCCAGTTGCCTAACCCTTACCATTCTTCTGCCTAGGAATCAATGCTTAGTATTGATTTTAACTTAGAAGGTAAAGCTTAGGGAAAAAAAGAGTGCAATATGGATGCATATGGTACTCATCATCAAAACACTGTGAGGTAGGTATTATTGTTCTAGTTTTACATATAGGGAAACTGATTTCCAGTTAGAATAAATAAGTTGGTCGTTAATATGCTGCTAAGTGGTATAAAGGAAAGAAGGTGAAACCAGGTTTCTCAATTTCAAATTCAGCACTGTGTTAGAATCATACATAATTATCGACATATTCTTTGTGAGCAGCTATTAGCAAAGCAAATATCAGCAAAGAATTAACTCTAAAAAGTCCCTTAAAATATTACAAATTCAGTGAATCCTTTCTTATTTATCTCATTGCTGATTGGTTTCCATGGAGGCACTAACTGGGAAAGGGTAGGGAGGAATAGAATACAGGATTATTGAAAACAGGTAAAGTGAATTGCATTTAGAATGGGGTGAAGGCATTCATGACAATGGAGTTACTGAAAACATTTAATGAATAGACATTTGGGTTATTTATTGAGTACTTTGTAATCAGACTTACAAATAAAAACCAAAAGTTTTGAAGGCCGTTTCCCTGAAGAGGACACTTTAAAAGTGAGAAGAATTATAAAAATTCACATTGTTTTAATATTTTCAGACATAAAGTACTGATGCTGAAACATATAAGCTCAATGGCTCTGAGTTATTTAAATACTTTGTGCCTCAGTTCCCTCATTTGTAAAATGAGAGCAATAATGTTTGTGTAATTTAATTCAATGGAATATCTGTGAAGATGATATTGTAAATCTTAAAGTGATGTAGAAACAGTACCATCAATTTCCTGTTCCAATGTGTGATTGATCTTTTATAACAATACTTAAATACTTCTATAGATGTGTGTCCTCTTCCATGTAAGCATTTTCTTGACAACTCATTTCCATCTTCTTTCCTGAGTAGCTCTTCTCCATACACTTGCCTCATTCTTCCGCAGAGTCCATTCAATGTGCTAGAGGTCTTTCTTCAGATATTTTCACATTTCAGTGAAATAGTTCAATTTCTCTATTTAACTGGTCCACTTCCTTTCAAATAATACATTTCTTGGATGATATGTTTTATTCTACTTCATACATGACTATAATCACTGATAATATGATATAGCTTCTCTCTCTGTATCTCTGTTATTTTTTGGCTCATAGTCATGTGGAATCACACTCAGAGTGCTAGTATTTATTTAAAACTAAGAATTCTGGCATTATAAAAGTGTATCAGCGAATTGTTGAAAGCATCATGAAACTTTATAAGTAAAATCCATGTTGTTTTGTTTCTTCTCTTCAATTCTGGAAGCATGAAGCTAGTTGTCCATCTGCAGTATGAAAGCATAATGTATAAAACCGTGGGCTTTGAATCAGGAAAGATATGAATCTGACAGACACTTATTAGCTTTGTGACTCTGTCCATACCATATAACTGTTCTTAGACTAAATTTTCCATCTGTAAAATGGGACTAATAATAGCCCTTTCCTCATAGGATTGCTGTGAAAATAAAAAAAAATAAAACTAGATTGCTTTCATTGTATTTTCATGCTTATGTCCATCATGATCAATCTGAATCAAAACAAGCATACATTCCATGAAATTATATTTCTTGTTGGCATTGGAAACACAATGAAATATCTCCATCAACCACAAATTCAACTAAACACTGAATTATCTTGTGTGTGTGTGTGTGTGTGTGTGTAAGAGAGAGAGAGAGAGAGAGAGAGAGATAAAGAGAGAGAGAGGTATAGACAGAGACAGGTTTACACCAGAAGCAATATCCTCAGCTATGCTAGAACTTCCCATCATTTCATGATCAACTTGGTTATTATAAATTGTAGCATTTACAATGTGGATAAGTACAACAATAAGAAAAAAAGATGAAAATAACTACAACTTGTGTCAGAGCTATTGTAAATGATGAGGAGATAGAGAAGTTTTATGAAGAACTTGATAATGTTCTTCAAATTAAATTAGTACATATTTTAGTTAGTGGTAACATAAAAATGTTGATGGAGGATAGGACAATGAAAATATTTAGAAAACACGGTTCAAGGTCAAGAAATGAAAGAGACGGATTTATGACAAAAAAAGGTGAGAAGAAAGTGTCATATCCACTTATAATAGCTTCTTCCTTTCACACAATAAAAGTTTTATAAATTCTGAAGGAAAAACATCAGCATGGATTATAATAATTTTTAAGGAAGTTCAACCAACATCAAACAATTAACTATTTGAGTTAGCCAAGTGAAACTGGAAACTACCTCAATCAGAGAACATTTGATCTCCTTATCAAACATATATGAAAGGGCAATACCATTTAGACCATAAAATCTTTTACAAAGTTTTATGGAGAAGGATGGTAAAGGTTATGAAAATGCCATCTCATAAACAGTGAGAAGCTCTAGACAGACAAATAATTTACACAAAACTTGGAATGAGATTCAGTTTAATCAGATCATTCTGACAACATTTAAGAATGTGACTAGGAGGGCAACAAGCATAAAAAGTGGGAAAAGTCATGATTTTTTTTTGTGGTGTATTTTTAGCCCCTCTATTAATGTAAGTAGATGCAACATTTTTGGGTTCTAATGTTATGTCACCTGATCTAAGGCAACAAAAATAGTAGTAAAGGAAACAAAGATAGTTTCTTTATCTGGATCACATCAAATATTCATAGATGTAGTGTTATGAAAATAACATGATTTTGAAGGTGAAGAAATTATTTTAAAGGTAGCTGAAAGTTGTCAAGATACTGAATAATTGGAAAAGATTACAGATATATCAAAAACTACAAAAATGATAAGTATATAAATAACTACCAATCCCATAGGCCTACTATCTCATTTCTATAAAATTATGAGAATCCATTACACACATATCTAGGATATTCTTTATCAAAAATGAAAGAGAATGATGTTCACAATTTATAATTTACACCAGGCCATGTTCTTATATTGTCACACTATTGACTTAAAGGTACAGAAAATAAAGGGATTCATGGTGTCTATTATTTGTTGAGTATTAAAAAACTTTCATTAAGTTTGGCAAAAATGTTCTCCAAAAAGGTATCTTTTATGTCTATGATGAAACTATGCAAGATTCTCTGGAAGATGCAACAATAGAAATAATATTAGAAACTCATCTAATTATAAGTATTAAGTAGAAAACAGGTGGGGATGATAGGGAATAATCACATACATGCATAAACACACAATACAAATGTAAAATGTACTGGGTGCCAGGCACTATGCCAAACACTACAAATATTATCTCATTTGGTTTGTGTAACAGTCCTGTGAGGTTGAAACACAGACATATGGATATTTGTACACACATAAATATAATCTGTATACTTGTGCTCATAACTGAATAGGTTATAAAATTATATAAATAATTTTAAAAGGCTAAGATAAAGACTAAATAATATAGCACATCATAGTATCAATAAGGAAACCTTGATTGAATAGCGGAATGATAGAGTCAGGACTGTACTTTAGAAAAATCACCTTGACACCTGAGTGGAGGATTGATTAGAGCAAGGAAAAGACTTGAGGCAGGGAGACTAAAGTAGAAGCATTAAAATAATATGTTTGAGAGGCAATAAGGGCCAGAACTAGGCTGAATACACACACACACACACACACACACACACACACACACACACACACACACACCTAGAAACTGGATAGCTTAGAGCAGAAGTATCATATAGATGGCCAGCATTCTATAATATTCCTGTGTATGGCCTGAGCCAGATTAAAATGTATTTGCAAATATGTAACAAAATAAAAATACAATTGAATACACATAATAATAATATGCAGTTTTCTAAGTCAATATGTGAACCAAAAGAATCTTTATATACAGTTTAATGGCTGTGTTATAGTTGAGTTTGATGCCAGTTTTGTAAGGAATCTCCAGTGAGGAATTCTACCAGTGCAAATTGGTATTTGTTGTGCAGATTTTAATTTAAGAGAGTTAATTGGGGGAACCAAGATGTTAATGGTTGTCCATCATAGACATACAGAACACGCTTCAGAGACACACGTCTTTCTGAATCTAAAGTTGATTCTTTATCCATTTAGCCACAGTGCCTTTCTGGATGTATGCATATACATACATTTTTGTAATAAAAGACTAGTATAATAATATTTCCATCGGTTTTCTTAATTGGCTAGGCATAAATTTTATGTTGACCATGATACTCTAATAATCAACCAAAAGTTACAAAAATTTAGACCTTCCTCAAACATCAAGTGGAAATGGTAGGGTTCCCAACTTATGCTATGTACTTCAAATATATAGTTTTGTGCATTTGAATGAAGTACTAAAAGTTCCCCTTTTAAGAAAAAAAATGGATTTTAGCTTTCAGAGTATGCAAACATATGCCTCATATATTCTAGTTATCTTTACAAATCTAACCTTTGGTGTGATTAAGTATACCAAAATGAACTTATCTTTTATGTTGAAGTTTTTCTACTCCTTCGCTGTGCTTATGCATAGGTGGAAAGGGGCTGTTCACATTGAGAGTGTAAGGGTTAACCATTGGACATGTTCTCCACTGATAATCTGATTATATCCAGAGAAAATGAGGAAGATCATCAGTATATTGGATGGCCCTTCCCCATTCCCCAACACTAAATTTATGAGAATGTAAGGGCACAAGTCATATAGAAGAGATAAGTGCTGATTTGTTGCAATCAGAATCATTGGTGAAATTATCCATATAAAACAGAGATCCTTTGAAGGATTTGGGATCAGTTACAAAAATGAGAACTAACTAAAATAGAGAATTTCCAAATAATAGTTTTATTTCTGTTGCTAGACCACATTGGCTCACCAAACTTTGTCCCAGGAAGCTCTTCTTTAGAATTTAGAAAACTTAAATCATTAGGGGGAAAGTAACCTATTATTTTCCCTGCCATCTACTAATAACTTAATATTTAGCTAATCTACTCACATCTCATATCTTATACAGTACACTGGAAAGAAGAATGTTTGCTGAATTCAGGTTTTTCATTTTTTATTATTTGAATCAGTTTGCTCATTTCTTTTTCAGAAATTTTATGATGGACAATAAATGGAGACCTTTGCTCCATTGCTTTTAAGTGATTTAGAAAGCATTCAAAAGTTACTTCAGTTTCCCAGAGCAGCCTGGGCCACGAAGCTAAGTTGAACAAGCTTGATCTTGTTTCCAGTTTCCTGCTGACATTTAATCCCCAGAGACTACTTTCAAAGCAATGTCTAAAAATTAGATCTTATAGGTTCAGCTAAAGCCATCCTTCAGGTAATCTTTTGGCAATTGGTGCCTGTAGCAGGAATCAGAAAAAATATTCAAGATTATAGATTGAGACAGTGTTCATATTAGGTTCCTCCCCAGGCTACATTTCTGACCTCCGCAAACATGCCACAGCTCTTTATCCTTAAACCTCACTCCAGACTTGGAATTCACACCTCAGAATTGCCCTCCACCCCTGCTTTCTCTCTCTGTCTCTCTGTCTCTCTGTCTCTCTGTCTCTCTGTCTCTCTGTCTCTCTCTCTCTCTCTCTGTCTCTCTCTCT